>NC_048569.1:280000-530000 GCF_013265735.2 Oncorhynchus mykiss | reverse complement strand
TACCTGTGGATGGAGTAGAAGTGCTCATGGTAGTACGGCCGCACAGGACAGCAGAAGAGAGAGGCAGAACAAATCCCTGCTGACAGACAAGACAGAGACGTTAGGTAACTGTTACTCCCTGCTGACAAAAAAGACAGAGACGTTAGGTTAATGTTAAACAAACCGGCCCCTCCTCATGCCCACTAGCTTAGCAAATAGTATAGAGACCGATGGACTAATAGTATAGATACTGATGGACTAATAGTATAGAGACTGATGGACTAATAGTATAGAGACCGATGGACTAATAGTATAGAGACTGATGGACTAATAGTATAGAGACTGACGGACTAATAGTATAGAGACTGATGGACTAATAGTATAGAGACTGATGGACTAATAGTATAGATACTGATGGACTAATAGATTAGAGACTGATGGACTAATAGTATAGAGACCGATGGACTAATAGTATAGATACTGATGGACTAATAGTATAGAGACTGATGGACTAATAGTATAGAGACTGATGGACTAATAGTATAGAGACTGATGGACTAATAGTATAGAGACTGATGGACTAATAGTATAGAGACTGATGGACTAATAGTATAGATACTGATGGACTAATAGTATAGATACTGATGGACTAATAGTATAGAGACTGATGGACTAATAGTATAGAGACTGATGGACTAATAGTATAGAGACTGATGGACTAATAGTATAGATACTGATGGACTAATAGTATAGAGACTGATGGACTAATAGTATAGATACTGATGGACTAATAGTATAGAGACTGATGGACTAATAGTATAGAGACTGATGGACTAATAGTATAGAGACTGATGGACTAATAGTATAGATACTGATGGACTAATAGATTAGAGACTGATGGACTAATAGATTAGAGACTGATGGACTAATAGTACAGAGACTGATGGACTAATAGTATAGAAACTGATGGACTAATAGTATAGAGACTGATGGACTAATAGATTAGAGACTGATGGACTAATAGTATAGATACTGATGGACTAATGGATTAGAGACTGATGGACTAATAGTATATAGACTGATGGACTAATAGTATAGAGACTGATGGACTAATAGTATAGAGACTGATGGACTAATAGTATAGAGACTGATGGACTAATAGTATAGAGACTGATGGACTAATAGTATAGAGACTGATGGACTAATAGTATAGAGACTGATGGACTAATAGTATAGAGACTGACGGACTAATAGTATAGAGACTGATGGACTAATAGTATAGAGACTGATGGAGTAATAGTATAGAGACTGATGGACTAATAGTATAGAGACTGATGGACTAATAGATTAGAGACTGATGGACTAATAGTATATAGACTGATGGACTAATAGTATAGATACTGATGGACTAATAGTATAGAGACTGATGGCCTAATAGTATAGAGACTGATGGACTAATAGTATAGATACTGATGGACTAATAGTATAGAGACTGATGGACTAATAGTATAGAGACTGATGGACTAATAGATTAGAGACTGATGGACTAATAGATTAGAGACTGGTGGACTAATAGTATAGAGACTGCTGGACGAATGGATTAGAGATTGATGGACTAATAGTATAGAGACTGATGGACTAATAGTATGGAGACTGATGCACAAATAGATTAGAGACTGATGGACTAATAGTATAGAAACCGATGGACGAATAGATTAGAGACTGATGGACTAATAGATTAGAGACTGATGGACGAATAGATTAGAGACTGATGGACTAATAGATTAGAGACTGACGGACTAATAGATTAGAGACTGATGGACGAATAGATTAGAGACTGATGGACTAATAGTATAGAGACTGATGGACTAATAGTATAGAGACTGATGGACTAATATTATAGATACTGATGGACTAATAGTATATAGACTGATGGACTAACAGTATAGAGACTGATGGACTAATAGTATAGAGACTGATGGACTAATAGTATAGAGACTGATGGACTAATAGTATAGAGACTGATGGACTAATAGTATAGAGACTGATGGACTAATAGTATAGAGACTGATGGCCTAATAGTATAGAGACTGATGGACTAATAGTATAGATACTGATGGACTAATAGTATAGAGACTGATGGACTAATAGTATAGATACTGATGGACTAATAGTATATAGACTGATGGACTAATAGTATAGAGACTGATGGACTAATAGTATAGAGACTGATGGACTAATAGTATAGAGACTGATGGACTAATAGTATAGAGACTGATGGACTAATAGTATAGAGACTGATGGCCTAATAGTATAGAGACTGATGGACTAATAGTATAGATACTGATGGACTAATAGTATAGAGACTGATGGACTAATAGTATAGAGACTGATGGACTAATAGTATAGAGACTGATGGACTAATAGTATAGAGACTGATGGCCTAATAGTATAGAGACTGATGGACTAATAGTATAGATACTGATGGACTAATAGTATAGAGACTGATGGACTAATAGTATAGAGACTGATGGACTAATAGTATAGAGACTGATGGACTAATAGTATATAGACTGATGGACTAATAGTATAGAGACTGATGGATTATCTGGCTAAACAGACATGTTTCCTGTTAGACTGACATCACTGTCATCTCTCTACGTCTCCTCTCTCCTGCCCTCCCAGAACCCTGACACATTGTCATTCAGGCTGGTGCCCCTCAACCAACATCCCAAATGTCACCCTATTGCCTCTATAGTGCACAAAACCATGGGCCCTGGTCAATAGTAGTGCACTACATAGGGAATAGGGCCCTGGTCAATAGTAGTGCACTATATAGGGAATAGGTCTCTGGTCTAAAGTAGTGCACTACATAGGGAATAGGGTGCTGGTCTAAAGTAGTGCACTACATAGGGAATAGGGTGCTGGTCTAAAGTAGTGCACTACATAGGGAATAGGGTGCTGGTCTAAAGTAGTGCACTACATAGGGAATAGGGTGCTGGTCTAAAGTAGTGCACTACATAGGGAATAGGGTCCCATTTTGGACGCAGTTTAGTCTCAAGCCGTGTCATCTCCCTAAACGCCATCATCACTGCTAAGTGTTTAATCAGCCATCTATAGACACCTCCAGCCTATGAGTCTCACTCACTGACATTTCACTTTTGCTAATATTAAAATGTCCATTGGTCAGAGTCAGAGTATGTGTTTAGTGGCACTAGATATCTCATCTCTCCACTGAAGCTTTGAGAAATACAAGCCACAGAAATTAACCGGTTTGTTTCAGGATGTGTTGTTGTGTCATTTAATATGGATTACACCAGATAACAGGATGTGTTGTTGTGTCATTTAATATGGATCACACCAGATAACAGGATGTGTTGTTGTGTCATTTAATATGGATCACACCAGATAACAGGGTGTGTTGTTGTGTCATTTAATATGGATCACACCAGATAACAGGATGTGTTGTTGTGTCATTTAATATGGATCACACCAGATAACAGGGTGTGTTGTTGTGTCATTTAATATGGATCACACCAGATAACAGGATGTGTTGTTGTGTCATTTAATATGGATCACACCAGATAACAGGGTGTGTTGTTGTGTCATTTAATATGGATCACACCAGATAACAGGATGTGTTGTTGTGTCATTTAATATGGATCACAGCAGATAACAGGATGTGTTGTTGTGTCATTTAATATGGATCACACCAGATAACAGGGTGTGTTGTTGTGTCATTTAATATGGATCACACCAGATAACAGGATGTGTTGTTGTGTCATTTAATATGGATCACACCAGATAACAGGATGTGTTGTTGTGTCATTTAATATGGATCACACCAGATAACAGGATGTGTTGTTGTGTCATTTAATATGGATCACACCAGATAACAGGATGTGTTGTTGTGTCATTTAATATGGATCACACCAGATAACAGGATGTGTTGTTGTGTCATTTAATATGGATCACACCAGATAACAGGATGTGTTGTTGTGTCATTTAATATGGATCACACCAGATAACAGGATGTGTTGTTGTGTCATTTAATATGGATCACACCAGATAACAGGATGTGTTGTTGTGTCATTTAATATGGATCACACCAGATAACAGGGTGTGTTGTTGTGTCATTTAATATGGATCACACCAGATAACAGGATGTGTTGTTGTGTCATTTAATATGGATCACAGCAGATAACAGGATGTGTTGTTGTGTCATTTAATATGGATCACAGCAGATAACAGGGTGTGTTGTTGTGTCATTTAATATGGATCACACCAGATAACAGGATGTGTTGTTGTGTCATTTAATATGGATCACACCAGATAACAAGATGTGTTGTTGTGTCATTTAATATGGATCACACCAGATAACAGGGTGTGTTGTTGTGTCATTTAATATGGATCACACCAGATAACAGGGTGTGTTGTTGTGTCATTTAATATGGATCACACCAGATAACAGGATGTGTTGTTGTGTCATTTAATATGGATCACACCAGATAACAGGGTGTGTTGTTGTGTCATTTAATATGGATCACACCAGATAACAGGATGTGTTGTTGTGTCATTTAATATGGATCACACCAGATAACAGGATGTGTTGTTGTGTCATTTAATATGGATCACACCAGATAACAGGGTGTGTTGTTGTGTCATTTAATATGGATCACACCAGATAACAGGATGTGTTGTTGTGTCATTTAATATGGATCACACCAGATAACAGGGTGTGTTGTTGTGTCATTTAATATGGATCACACCAGATAACAGGGTGTGTTGTTGTGTCATTTATGGATTATCCTATTTCAGCTGATGAATTGCATGTAAAAGAGGAGAGAGTAAGGGTTAGGGTTGGGAGGAGGAGGGGTTAGGGTTGGGAGGAGGAGGAGGGGTTAGGTTTGGGATTAGGAGGGGTTAGTGTTGGGATGGAGGAGGGGTTAGGGTTGGGAGGAGGAGGGGTTAGGGTTGGGAGGAGGAGGGGTTAGGGTTGGGAGGAGGAGGGGTTAGGGTTGAGAGGAGGAGGGGTTAGGGTTGGGAGGAGGAGGGGTTAGGGTTGGAAGGAGGAGGGGTTAGTGTTGGGATGGAGGAGGGGTTAGGGTTAGGGTTGGGAGAAGGAGGGGTTAGGGTTGGGAGGAGGAGGGGTTAGGGTTGAGAGGAGGAGGGGTTAGGGTTGGGAGGAGGAGGGGTTAGGGTTGGGAGGAGGAGGAGGGGTTAGGGTTGGGAGGAGGAGAGGGTAGGGAGGAGGATGGGATGGAGGCGGGGTTAGGATGGAGGAGGGGTTAGGGTTGGGAGGAGGAGTGGGTAGGGAGGGGGGTGGAGGAGGAGTTAGGATGGAGGAGGGGTTAGGGTTAGGATGGAGGAGGGGTTATGGTTAGGATGGAGGAGGGGTTAGGATGGAGGAGGGGTAAGGATGGAGGAGGGGTTAGGATGGAGGAGGGGTTATGGTTAGGATGGAGGAGGGGTTAGGATGGAGGAGGGGTTAGGATGGAGGAGAGGTTAGGATGGAGGAGGGGTTAGGATGGAGGAAGGGTTAGGATGGAGGAGGGGTTAGGATGGAGGAAGGGTTAGGATGGAGGAGGGGTTAGGATGGAGGAGAGGTTAGGATGGAGGAGGGGTTAGGATGGAGGAAGGGTTAGGATGGAGGAGGGGTTAGGATGGAGGCAGGGTTAGGATGGAGGCGGGGTTAGGATGGAGGAGGGGTTAGGATGGAGGAAGGGTTAGGATGGAGGAGGGGTTAGGATGGAGGAGAGGTTAGGATGGAGGAAGGGTTAGGATGGAGGCGGGGTTAGGATGGAGGAGGGGTTAGGATGGAGGAGAGGTTAGGATGGAGGAGGGGTTAGGATGGAGGCGGGGTTAGGATGGAGGAGGGGTTAGGATGGAGGCGGGGTTAGGATGGAGGAGGGGTTAGGATGGAGGAGAGGTTAGGATGGAGGAGGGGTTAGGATGGAGGAGGGGTTAGGATGGAGGAGGGGTTAGGATGGAGGCGGGGTTAGGATGGAGGAGAGGTTAGGATGGAGGAGGGGTTAGGATGGAGGAGGGGTTAGGATGGAGGAGGGGTTAGGATGGAGGAAGGGTTAGGATGGAGGAGGGGTTAGGATGGAGGCGGGGTTAGGATGGAGGCGGGGTTAGGATGGAGGAGGGGTTAGGATGGAGGAGAGGTTAGGATGGAGGAGGGGTTAGGGTGGAGGCGGGGTTAGGATGGAGGAGGGGTTAGGGTGGAGGAGAGGTTAGGATGGAGGAGGGGTTAGGATGGAGGAGAGGTTAGGATGGAGGAGGGGTTAGGATGGAGGAAGGGTTAGGATGGAGGAGGGGTTAGGATGGAGGAGAGGTTAGGATGGAGGAGGGGTTAGGATGGAGGAAGGGTTAGGATGGAGGAGGGGTTAGGATGGAGGAGGGGTTAGGATGGAGGAAGGGTTAGGATGGAGGAGGGGTTAGGATGGAGGAGAGGTTAGGATGGAGGAGGGGTTAGGATGGAGGAGGGGTTAGGATGGAGGAAGGGTTAGGATGGAGGAGGGGTTAGGATGGAGGAAGGGTTAGGATGGAGGAGGGGTTAGGATGGAGGAGGGGTTAGGATGGAGGAGGGGTTAGGATGGAGGAGAGGTTAGGATGGAGGCGGGGTTAGGATGGAGGAGGGGTTAGGGTTAGGATGGAGGAGGGGTTAGGATGGAGGAGGGGTTAGGGTTAGGATGGAGGAGGGGTTAGGATGGAGGAGGGGTTAGGATGGAGGAGGGGTTAGGATGGAGGAAGGGTTAGGATGGAGGAGGGGTTAGGATGGAGGAGGGGTTAGGATGGAGGAGAGGTTAGGATGGAGGCGGGGTTAGGATGGAGGAGGGGTTAGGGTTGGGAGGAGGAGGGGTTAGGATGGAGGCGGGGTTAGGATGGAGGCGGGGTTAGGATGGAGGAGGGGTTAGGATGGAGGCGGGGTTAGGATGGAGGAGGGGTTAGGGTTGGGAGGAGGCGGGGTTAGGATGGAGGAGGGGTTAGGATGGAGGAGGGGTTAGGATGGAGGAGGGGTTAGGATGGAGGAGGGGTTAGGATGGAGGAGGGGTTAGGATGGAGGAGGGGTTAGGATGGAGGCGGGGTTAGGATGGAGGAGGGGTTAGGGTTGGGGAGTGGAGTGGATGCTGCACTCTCTAGAGGTGGTAAAACCAACCAGACCAGGGAAGAAAATACTTGTATTTTGTAGTTTATTTAAAAATACCAACTTTAAAATACACTAGGTAGTCTAATACAGTTTATAAAGAGTTTCAACTGAAACTAACTATTTGATATTCAAATCCACGTCGCAGAAAACCACATTTTATTTGAAAGTATTTTGAATATATGGAAGTTATTTGAAAAAAAACAGAACATTATCTGATGACTGACAAATATTTGATGAAGAACCAAAAACGACAACAGTTAGTTGAATAAATATATAATCATAAACACGTGGTTTGGCCTATAGCCTAGAATGAAATACATGGAATCTTCTCAACATTAGAGGAGACCACTTTTGCAGCTTCAAAATGAGTAACAAATATATTTTCTTAATGACTGAGACAAAAGGTAATACAGTAACACTGGACATTAAGTTTCTGTATATGTGGAGTGACTTTGTGATGATTACACAATGATGTCATTACTACATAGGACTTTGTAAATGTCTTTATAATGATATAATAACGGAGTTATGACATAACTGGAATAAGGAACAGTCACTATTCCTCTTACCAAATCTCTCAGCTCATTGCTACGCAATTAAAATGCTATTACCAAAGTAATATGTAAAAACATGCTAATAAAATGTACTTCCCTTTTCATTACACAGGCCCCAGAACAGTTTAATGCTAAGTGTTACTGAGAACGCTAACAGTAACAAAATATGGCTATTAAGTGTCATGTTAGTTTGTATTCTAACTATTCCTTTAAATATGGTATAGTGTGTGTTTGAAACAAGAACACCTACTCTCCGACTGTTTTCAAAACATAACGCAGGGGTAGGCCTACATGAAACTTTTACTTTAAAGATGGTATAGTGTGTGTTTGAAACAAGAACACCTACTCTCCGACTGTTTTCAAAACATCACGCAGGGGTAGGCCTACATGAAACTATTACTTTAAAGATGGTATAGTGTGTGTTTGAAACAAGAACACCTACTCTCCGACTGTTTTCAAAACATCACGCAGGGGTAGGCCTACATGAAACTTTTACTTTAAAGATGGTATAGTGTGTGTTTGAAACAAGAACACCTACTCTCCGACTGTTTTCAAAACATCACGCAGGGGTAGGCCTACATGAAACTATTACTTTAAAGATGGTATAGTGTGTGTTTGAAACAAGAACACCTACTCTCCGACTGTTTTCAAAACATCACGCAGGGGTAGGCCTACATGAAACTTTTACTTTAAAGATGGTATAGTGTGTGTTTGAAACAAGAACACCTACTCTCCGACTGTTTTCAAAACATCACGCAGGGGTAGGCCTACATGAAACTATTACTTTAAAGATGGTATAGTGTGTGTTTGAAACAAGAACACCTACTCTCCGACTGTTTTCAAAACATAACGCAGGGGTAGGCCTACATGAAACTATTACTTTAAAGATGGTATAGTGTGTGTTTGAAACAAGAACACCTACTCTCAGATGGACAAATAGGTTCAAAGTAGTTTTTGCTAAACATCCAACTTGCTGTTTGCAATATTTGCAAATGGCTTTGAATTTCTCTGCAGTATTTTTCAGGTCTCATTAAATTAATTACAGATTTCTACCTTATTAGTGGCATTCTGAAAGAGTCATACAGAAGTTGGGCGTCACACAATATTTATATTTATCTGTACAAAAAATCATTGGTTTGACTTGATTATGTACACCTGGGGACATTGATATTTAGGAGGATGGACGTTTACAAAATGTTCAGATAGACAGCCAATCCAACATGCAGTTCTTCATACAGCCCTGTCATTAGTAGAAGACAGCCAATCCAACATGCAGTTCTACATACAGCCCTGTCATTAGTAGTAGACAGCCAATCCAACATGTAGATACAGCCCTGTCATTAGTAGTAGACAGCCAATCCATGTAGATACAGCCCTGTCATTAGTAGTAGATAGCCAATCCATGTAGATACAGCCCTGTCATTAGTAGTAGACAGCCAATCCATGTAGATACAGCCCTGTCATTAGTAGTAGACAGCCAATCCAACATTTAGTTCTACATACAGCCCTGTCATTAGTAGAAGACAGCCAATCCAACATGCAGTTCTACATACAGCCCTGTCATTAGTAGTAGACAGCCAATCCATGTAGATACAGCCCTGTCATTAGTAGTAGACAGCCAATCCAACATGTAGATACAGCCCAGGCATTAGTAGTAGACAGCCAATCCATGTAGATACAGCCCTGTCATTAGTAGTAGACAGCCAATCCATGTAGATACAGCCCTGTCATTAGTAGTAGACAGCCAATCCATGTAGATACAGCCCTGTCATTAGTAGTAGACAGCCAATCCAACATTTAGTTCTACATACAGCCCTGTCATTAGTAGAAGACAGCCAATCCAACATGCAGTTCTACATACAGCCCTGTCATTAGTAGAAGACAGCCAATCCATGTAGATACAGCCCTGTCATTAGTAGTAGACAGCCAATCCAACATGTAGTTCTACATACAGCCCTGTCATTAGTAGAAGACAGCCAATCCAACATGCAGTTCTACATACAGCCCTGCCATTAGTAGAAGACAGCCAATCCAACATGTAGATACTGCCCTGTCATTAGTAGAAGACAGCCAATCCAACATGCAGTTCTAGATACAGCCCTGTCATTAGTAGAAGACAGCCAATCCAACATGCAGATACAGCCCTGTCATTAATAGTAGACAGCCAATCCAACATGTAGATACAGCCCTGTCATTAGTAGAAGACAGCCAATCCAACATGCAGATACAGCCCTGTCATTAATAGTAGACAGCCAATCCAACATGTAGATACAGCCCTGTCATTAGTAGTAGACAGCCAATCCAACATGTAGATACAGCCCTGTCATTAGTAGAAGACAGCCAATCCAACATGCAGTTCTAGATACAGCCCTGTCATTAGTAGAAGACAGCCAATCCAACATGTAGATACAGCCCTGTCATTAGTAGTAGACAGCCAATCCAACATGTAGATACAGCCCTGTCATTAGTAGAAGACAGCCAATCCAACATGCAGATACAGCCCTGTCATTAGTAGAAGACAGCCAATCCAACATGCAGTTCTAGATACAGCCCTGTCATTAGTAGTAGACAGCCAATCCAACATGTAGATACAGCCCTGTCATTAGTAGTAGACAGCCAATCCAACATGTAGATACAGCCCTGTCATTAGTAGAAGACAGCCAATCCAACATGCAGTTCTAGATACAGCCCTGTCATTAGTAGTAGACAGCCAATCCAACATGTAGATACAGCCCTGTCATTAGTAGAAGACAGCCAATCCAACATGCAGTTCTAGATACAGCCCTGTCATTAGTAGAAGACAGCCAATCCAACATGTAGATACAGCCCTGTCATTAGTAGTAGACAGCCAA
The DNA here is from genome assembly GCF_013265735.2 of Oncorhynchus mykiss. NCBI lineage: Eukaryota > Metazoa > Chordata > Actinopteri > Salmoniformes > Salmonidae > Oncorhynchus > Oncorhynchus mykiss. The sequence continues at coordinate 519,462 of NC_048569.1, read as the reverse complement.
TCCAACATGCAGTTCTACATACAGCCCTGTCATTAGTAGTAGACAGCCAATCCAACATGTAGATACAGCCCTGTCATTAGTAGTAGACAGCCAATCCATGTAGATACAGCCCTGTCATTAGTAGAAGACAGCCAATCCAACATGTAGATACAGCCCTGTCATTAGTAGTAGACAGCCAATCCATGTAGATACAGCCCTGTCATTAGTAGTAGACAGCCAATCCATGTAGATACAGCCCTGTCATTAGTAGTAGACAGCCAATCCAACATTTAGTTCTACATACAGCCCTGTCATTAGTAGAAGACAGCCAATCCAACATGCAGTTCTACATACAGCCCTGTCATTAGTAGTAGACAGCCAATCCAACATGTAGATACAGCCCTGTCATTAGTAGTAGACAGCCAATCCATGTAGATACTGCCCTGCCATTAGTAGTAGACAGCCAATCCATGTAGATACAGCCCTGTCATTAGTAGAAGACAGCCAATCCAACATGTAGATACAGCCCTGTCATTAGTAGTAGACAGCCAATCCAACATGTAGATACAGCCCTGTCATTAGTAGAAGACAGCCAATCCAACATGTAGATACAGCCCTGTCATTAGTAGAAGACAGCCAATCCAACATGTAGATACTGCCCTGTCATTAGTAGAAGACAGCCAATCCAACATGCAGTTCTAGATAAAGCCCTGTCATTAGTAGAAGACAGCCAATCTAACATGTAGATACAGCCCTGTCATTAGTAGAAGACAGACAATCCATGTAGATACAGCCCTGTCATTAGTAGAAGACAGCCAATCCAACATGCAGTTCTAGATACAGCCCTGTCATTAGTAGTAGACAGCCAATCCAACATGTAGATACAGCCCTGTCATTAGTAGTAGACAGCCAATCCAACATGCAGTTCTACATTCAGCCCTGTCATTAGTAGAAGACAGCCAATCCAACATGCAGTTCTACATACAGCCCTGTCATTAGTAGTAGACAGCCAATCCATGTAGATACAGCCCTGTCATTAGTAGTAGACAGCCAATCCAACATGCAGTTCTACATTCAGCCCTGTCATTAGTAGTAGACAGCCAATCCAACATGCAGTTCTACATACAGCCCTGTCATTAGTAGTAGACAGCCAATCCATGTAGATACAGCCCTGTCATTAGTAGAAGACAGCCAATCCATGTAGATACAGCCCTGTCATTAGTAGTAGACAGCCAATCCATGTAGATACAGCCCTGTCATTAGTAGTAGACAGCCAATCCAACATGTAGATACAGCCCTGTCATTAGTAGTAGACAGCCAATCCATGTAGATACAGCCCTGTCATTAGTAGAAGATAGCCAATCCAACATGCAGATACAGCCCTGTCATTAGTAGTAGACAGCCAATCCAACATGTAGATACAGCCCTGTCATTAGTAGAAGACAGCCAATCCAACATGTAGATACAGCCCTGTCATTAGTAGTAGACAGCCAATCCATGTAGATACAGCCCTGTCATTAGTAGAAGACAGCCAATCCAACATGTAGATACAGCCCTGTCATTAGTAGTAGGCAGCCAATCCAACATGTAGATACAGCCCTGTCATTAGTAGAAGACAGCCAATCCAACATGCAGTTCTAGATACAGCCCTGTCATTAGTAGTAGACAGCCAATCCAACATGTAGATACAGCCCTGTCATTAGTAGTAGACAGCCAATCCAACATGTAGATACAGCCCTGTCATTAGTAGTAGACAGCCAATCCATGTAGATACAGCCCTGTCATTAGTAGAAGACAGCCAATCCATGTAGATACAGCCCTGTCATTAGTAGTAGACAGCCAATCCATGTAGATACAGCCCTGTCATTAGTAGTAGACAGCCAATCCAACATGTAGATACAGCCCTGTCATTAGTAGTAGACAGCCAATCCAACATGTAGATACAGCCCTGTCATTAGTAGTAGACAGCCAATCCATGTAGATACAGCCCTGTCATTAGTAGTAGACAGCCAATCCATGTAGATACAGCCCTGTCATTAGTAGAAGACAGCCAATCCAACATGGAGATTTAGCCCTGTCATTAGTTGTAGGCAGCCAATCCAATGGTTTCTGAAATGTAGTTACTTACTGAGATCTCTATTCAAAAAGTTTTAAAAAGTAGTAATTTCTTGGGGGGGATCTGTGTTCAAATAGTTGTAGTCACTTCCCCTGGGAATTTGTTTATTTTATTTCCACAAAGCATAGTTAAAACTATAGTTATCCCAGGTCTGATAAATGGACAATGAAGTGATGGTAAACTATGTGATAAACAGTCACCATGGAAACAGCAGTAAGGTTCAAGCTACATGCAACAGCATCTCTTTGTGCTTTTCACTTCATATGAAGCCTATTTCACATGGTATGCCTAACACAGGAGGCGGGTGGCACCTTAATTGGAGAGGACGGGCTCGTGGTAATGGCTGGAGCGGAATAGGTGGAATGGTGTCAAATACAAAACACATGTGTTTGATGCCATTCCATTCGCTCCATTCCAGGTATTAGTATGAGCCCTCCTCCCCTCAGCAGCTCCCACTGATGCCTAAATATTTACATACAACCACTAGCCACTAATAAATAATCACATATTTTTTATTTTGAGTATTTAATCAACCTACATCATGTTATCTCTTTGGGGCTCAATATCCTGTTGTTAAAAATATTATAAATTGGGCATGCCTATAAATTGGGCAGTTGAAGGCATCTAAGGCTTATGTTAACATTGATTGTGTTCGATGGAAGTGATAAACCTTTCGAACATTATTGGCAAGTGACTTGAAACCTACTGTGCCGAAGAGATTTAGGGTTGTTGAACGGAAGTGACGAGTGTGTTGATAGAACGATAATATTATCAACATTTCGCTTCTAACAACCATCAGAATTGTTTTGTTTTTTTAAAGGTGACGCACGCCAAACGTTTGACCATTACAACATTTGATGCACAGTCACATTCACTGTGCTGTAGAGTTCACAGCTGGCGATGCCTCATCGTGATTGGTTAATCCCCATCATTTGCAACGGTGTCAATGAGCGTCATCACCATCTTTCCTTTGCGGTACCTCCAACTGTCGTGACGACCAGCTGATATTAACTTTTAGTTGGTTGATTTTACTCCTGGATCAGAGTTTGTCTTGGAAGTGTCTTAACATCACCCTAAAACCTACTCTGAGCAGTGTCTTAACACCATCCTAAAACCTACTCTGAGCAGTGTCTTATCATCTTCCTAAAACCTACTCTGAGCAGTGTCTTATCATCATCCTAAAACCTACTCTGAGCAGTGTCTTAACATCATCCTAAAACCTACTCTGAGCAGTGTCTTATCATCCTAAAACCTACTCTGAGCAGTGTCTTATCATCCTAAAACCTACTCTGAGCAGTGTCTTAACATCATCCTAAAACCTACTCTGAGCAGTGTCTTAACATCATCCTAAAACCTACTCTGAGCAGTGTCTTATCATCATCCTAAAACCTAGTCTGAGCAGTGTCTTATCATCCTAAAACCTACTCTGAGCAGTGTCTTAACACCATCCTAAAACCTACTCTGAGCAGTGTCTTATCATCATCCTAAAACCTAGTCTGAGCAGTGTCTCATCATCCTAAAACCTACTCTGAGCAGTGTCTTATCATCCTAAAACCTACTCTGAGCAGTGTCTTATCATCCTAAAACCTACTCTGAGCAGTGTCTTAACATCATCCTAAAACCTACTTTGAGCAGTGTCTTATCATCCTAAAACCTACTCTGAGCAGTGTCTTAACATCCTAAAACCTACTCTGAGCAGTGTCTTATCATCTTAAAACCTACTCTGAGCAGTGTCTTATCATCCTAAAACCTACTCTGAGCAGTGTCTTATCATCACCCTAAAACCTACTCTGAGCAGTGTCTTATCATCCTAAAACCTACTCTGAGCAGTGTCTTAACACCATCCTAAAACCTACTCTGAGCAGTGTCTTATCACCATCCTAAAACCTACTCTGAGCAGTGTCTTATCATCCTAAAACCTACTCTGAGCTGTGTCTTATCATCCTAAAACCAACTCTGAGCAGTGTCTTATCATCCTAAAACCTACTCTGAGCAGTGTCTTAACATCATCCTAAAACCTACTCTGAGCAGTGTCTTAACATCCTAAAACCTACTCTGAGCAGTGTCTTAACATCATCCTAAAACCTACTCTGAGCAGTGTCTTATCACCATCCTAAAACCTACTCTGAGCAGTGTCTTATCATCCTAAAACCTACTCTGAGCTGTGTCTTATCATCCTAAAACCAACTCTGAGCAGTGTCTTATCATCCTAAAACCTACTCTGAGCAGTGTCTTAACATCATCCTAAAACCTACTCTGAGCAGTGTCTTAACATCCTAAAACCTACTCTGAGCAGTGTCTTAACATCATCCTAAAACCTACTCTGAGCAGTGTCTTATCATCCTAAAACCTACTCTGAGCTGTGTCTTATCATCCTAAAACCAACTCTGAGCAGTGTCTTATCATCCTAAAACCTACTCTGAGCAGTGTCTTAACATCATCCTAAAACCTACTCTGAGCAGTGTCTTATCATCATCCTAAAACCTACTCTGAGCAGTGTCTTAACATCATCCTAAAACCTACTCTGAGCAGTGTCTTATCATCATCCTAAAACCTACTCTGAGCAGTGTCTTATCATCCTAAAACCTACTCTGAGCAGTGTCTTATCATCATCCTAAAACCTACTCTGAGCAGTGTCTTAACATCATCCTAAAACCTACTCTGAGCAGTGTCTTAACATCATCCTAAAACCTACTCTGAGCAGTGTCTTATCATCATCCTAAAACCTACTCTGAGCAGTGTCTTATCATCCTAAAACCTACTCTGAGCAGTGTCTTAACATCCTAAAACCTACTCTGAGCAGTGTCTTATCATCCTAAAACCTACTCTGAGCAGTGTCTTATCATCACCCTAAAACCTACTCTGAGCAGTGTCTTAACATCCTAAAACCTACTCTGAGCAGTGTCTTATCATCCTAAAACCTACTCTGAGCAGTGTCTTATCATCATCCTAAAACCTACTCTGAGCAGTGTCTTATCATCCTAAAACCTACTCTGAGCAGTGTCTTATCATCCTAAAACCTACTCTGAGCAGTGTCTTATCATCCTAAAACCTACTCTGAGCAGTGTCTTAACATCCTAAAACCTACTCTGAGCAGTGTCTTAACACCATCCTAAAACCTACTCTGAGCAGTGTCTTATCATCTTCCTAAAACCTACTCTGAGCAGTGTCTTATCATCATCCTAAAACCTACTCTGAGCAGTGTCTTAACATCATCCTAAAACCTACTCTGAGCAGTGTCTTATCATCCTAAAACCTACTCTGAGCAGTGTCTTATCATCCTAAAACCTACTCTGAGCAGTGTCTTAACATCATCCTAAAACCTACTCTGAGCAGTGTCTTAACATCATCCTAAAACCTACTCTGAGCAGTGTCTTATCATCATCCTAAAACCTAGTCTGAGCAGTGTCTTATCATCCTAAAACCTACTCTGAGCAGTGTCTTAACACCATCCTAAAACCTACTCTGAGCAGTGTCTTATCATCATCCTAAAACCTAGTCTGAGCAGTGTCTCATCATCCTAAAACCTACTCTGAGCAGTGTCTTATCATCCTAAAACCTACTCTGAGCAGTGTCTTATCATCCTAAAACCTACTCTGAGCAGTGTCTTAACATCATCCTAAAACCTACTTTGAGCAGTGTCTTATCATCCTAAAACCTACTCTGAGCAGTGTCTTAACATCCTAAAACCTACTCTGAGCAGTGTCTTATCATCTTAAAACCTACTCTGAGCAGTGTCTTATCATCCTAAAACCTACTCTGAGCAGTGTCTTATCATCACCCTAAAACCTACTCTGAGCAGTGTCTTATCATCCTAAAACCTACTCTGAGCAGTGTCTTAACACCATCCTAAAACCTACTCTGAGCAGTGTCTTATCACCATCCTAAAACCTACTCTGAGCAGTGTCTTATCATCACCCTAAAACCTACTCTGAGCAGTGTCTTATCATCCTAAAACCTACTCTGAGCAGTGTCTTATCACCATCCTAAAACCTACTCTGAGCAGTGTCTTATCATCCTAAAACCTACTCTGAGCTGTGTCTTATCATCCTAAAACCAACTCTGAGCAGTGTCTTATCATCCTAAAACCTACTCTGAGCAGTGTCTTAACATCATCCTAAAACCTACTCTGAGCAGTGTCTTATCATCATCCTAAAACCTACTCTGAGCAGTGTCTTAACATCATCCTAAAACCTACTCTGAGCAGTGTCTTATCATCATCCTAAAACCTACTCTGAGCAGTGTCTTATCATCCTAAAACCTACTCTGAGCAGTGTCTTATCATCATCCTAAAACCTACTCTGAGCAGTGTCTTAACATCATCCTAAAACCTACTCTGAGCAGTGTCTTAACATCATCCTAAAACCTACTCTGAGCAGTGTCTTATCATCATCCTAAAACCTACTCTGAGCAGTGTCTTATCATCCTAAAACCTACTCTGAGCAGTGTCTTAACATCCTAAAACCTACTCTGAGCAGTGTCTTATCATCCTAAAACCTACTCTGAGCAGTGTCTTATCATCACCCTAAAACCTACTCTGAGCAGTGTCTTAACATCCTAAAACCTACTCTGAGCAGTGTCTTATCATCCTAAAACCTACTCTGAGCAGTGTCTTATCATCATCCTAAAACCTACTCTGAGCAGTGTCTTATCATCCTAAAACCTACTCTGAGCAGTGTCTTAACATCATCCTAAAACCTACTCTGAGCAGTGTCTTAACATCATCCTAAAACCTACTCTGAGCAGTGTCTTAACACCATCCTAAAACCTACTCTGAGCAGTGTCTTATCATCACCCTAAAACCTACTCTGAGCAGTGTCTTAACATCCTAAAACCTACTCTGAGCAGTGTCTTAACATCATCCTAAAACCTACTCTGAGCAGTGTCTTATCATCCTAAAACCTACTCTGAGCAGTGTCTTATCATCCTAAAACCTACTCTGAGCAGTGTCTTAACATCATCCTAAAACCTACTCTGAGCAGTGTCTTAACATCATCCTAAAACCTACTCTGAGCAGTGTCTTATCATCATCCTAAAACCTAGTCTGAGCAGTGTCTTATCATCCTAAAACCTACTCTGAGCAGTGTCTTAACACCATCCTAAAACCTACTCTGAGCAGTGTCTTATCATCATCCTAAAACCTAGTCTGAGCAGTGTCTCATCATCCTAAAACCTACTCTGAGCAGTGTCTTATCATCCTAAAACCTACTCTGAGCAGTGTCTTATCATCCTAAAACCTACTCTGAGCAGTGTCTTAACATCATCCTAAAACCTACTTTGAGCAGTGTCTTATCATCCTAAAACCTACTCTGAGCAGTGTCTTAACATCCTAAAACCTACTCTGAGCAGTGTCTTATCATCTTAAAACCTACTCTGAGCAGTGTCTTATCATCCTAAAACCTACTCTGAGCAGTGTCTTATCATCACCCTAAAACCTACTCTGAGCAGTGTCTTATCATCCTAAAACCTACTCTGAGCAGTGTCTTAACACCATCCTAAAACCTACTCTGAGCAGTGTCTTATCACCATCCTAAAACCTACTCTGAGCAGTGTCTTATCATCACCCTAAAACCTACTCTGAGCAGTGTCTTATCATCCTAAAACCTACTCTGAGCAGTGTCTTAACATCATCCTAAAACCTACTCTGAGCAGTGTCTTAACATCATCCTAAAACCTACTCTGAGCAGTGTCTTAACACCATCCTAAAACCTACTCTGAGCAGTGTCTTATCATCACCCTAAAACCTACTCTGAGCAGTGTCTTAACATCCTAAAACCTACTCTGAGCAGTGTCTTAACATCATCCTAAAACCTACTCTGAGCAGTGTCTTATCATCCTAAAACCTACTCTGAGCAGTGTCTTATCATCCTAAAACCTACTCTGAGCAGTGTCTTAACATCATCCTAAAACCTACTCTGAGCAGTGTCTTAACATCATCCTAAAACCTACTCTGAGCAGTGTCTTATCATCATCCTAAAACCTAGTCTGAGCAGTGTCTTATCATCCTAAAACCTACTCTGAGCAGTGTCTTAACACCATCCTAAAACCTACTCTGAGCAGTGTCTTATCATCATCCTAAAACCTAGTCTGAGCAGTGTCTCATCATCCTAAAACCTACTCTGAGCAGTGTCTTATCATCCTAAAACCTACTCTGAGCAGTGTCTTATCATCCTAAAACCTACTCTGAGCAGTGTCTTAACATCATCCTAAAACCTACTTTGAGCAGTGTCTTATCATCCTAAAACCTACTCTGAGCAGTGTCTTATCACCATCCTAAAACCTACCTTGAGCAGTGTCTTAACACCATCCTAAAACCTACTCTGAGCAGTGTCTTATCATCACCCTAAAACCTACTCTGAGCAGTGTCTTATCATCCTAAAACCTACTCTGAGCAGTGTCTTAACACCATCCTAAAACCTACTCTGAGCAGTGTCTTATCACCATCCTAAAACCTACTCTGAGCTGTGTCTTATCATCCTAAAACCTACTCTGAGCAGTGTCTTATCATCCTAAAACCTACTCTGAGCAGTGTCTTAACATCATCCTAAAACCTACTCTGAGCAGTGTCTTATCATCATCCTAAAACCTACTCTGAGCAGTGTCTTAACATCATCCTAAAACCTACTCTGAGCAGTGTCTTATCATCATCCTAAAACCTACTCTGAGCAGTGTCTTATCATCCTAAAACCTACTCTGAGCAGTGTCTTATCATCATCCTAAAACCTACTCTGAGCAGTGTCTTAACATCATCCTAAAACCTACTCTGAGCAGTGTCTTAACATCATCCTAAAACCTACTCTGAGCAGTGTCTTATCATCATCCTAAAACCTACTCTGAGCAGTGTCTTATCATCCTAAAACCTACTCTGAGCAGTGTCTTAACATCCTAAAACCTACTCTGAGCAGTGTCTTATCATCCTAAAACCTACTCTGAGCAGTGTCTTATCATCACCCTAAAACCTACTCTGAGCAGTGTCTTAACATCCTAAAACCTACTCTGAGCAGTGTCTTATCATCCTAAAACCTACTCTGAGCAGTGTCTTATCATCATCCTAAAACCTACTCTGAGCAGTGTCTTATCATCCTAAAACCTACTCTGAGCAGTGTCTTAACATCATCCTAAAACCTACTCTGAGCAGTGTCTTAACATCATCCTAAAACCTACTCTGAGCAGTGTCTTAACACCATCCTAAAACCTACTCTGAGCAGTGTCTTATCATCACCCTAAAACCTACTCTGAGCAGTGTCTTAACATCCTAAAACCTACTCTGAGCAGTGTCTTAACATCATCCTAAAACCTACTCTGAGCAGTGTCTTATCATCCTAAAACCTACTCTGAGCAGTGTCTTATCATCCTAAAACCTACTCTGAGCAGTGTCTTAACATCATCCTAAAACCTACTCTGAGCAGTGTCTTAACATCATCCTAAAACCTACTCTGAGCAGTGTCTTATCATCATCCTAAAACCTAGTCTGAGCAGTGTCTTATCATCCTAAAACCTACTCTGAGCAGTGTCTTAACACCATCCTAAAACCTACTCTGAGCAGTGTCTTATCATCATCCTAAAACCTAGTCTGAGCAGTGTCTCATCATCCTAAAACCTACTCTGAGCAGTGTCTTATCATCCTAAAACCTACTCTGAGCAGTGTCTTATCATCCTAAAACCTACTCTGAGCAGTGTCTTAACATCATCCTAAAACCTACTTTGAGCAGTGTCTTATCATCCTAAAACCTACTCTGAGCAGTGTCTTAACATCCTAAAACCTACTCTGAGCAGTGTCTTATCATCTTAAAACCTACTCTGAGCAGTGTCTTATCATCCTAAAACCTACTCTGAGCAGTGTCTTATCATCACCCTAAAACCTACTCTGAGCAGTGTCTTATCATCCTAAAACCTACTCTGAGCAGTGTCTTAACACCATCCTAAAACCTACTCTGAGCAGTGTCTTATCACCATCCTAAAACCTACTCTGAGCAGTGTCTTATCATCACCCTAAAACCTACTCTGAGCAGTGTCTTATCATCCTAAAACCTACTCTGAGCAGTGTCTTAACATCATCCTAAAACCTACTCTGAGCAGTGTCTTAACATCATCCTAAAACCTACTCTGAGCAGTGTCTTAACACCATCCTAAAACCTACTCTGAGCAGTGTCTTATCATCACCCTAAAACCTACTCTGAGCAGTGTCTTAACATCCTAAAACCTACTCTGAGCAGTGTCTTAACATCATCCTAAAACCTACTCTGAGCAGTGTCTTATCATCCTAAAACCTACTCTGAGCAGTGTCTTATCATCCTAAAACCTACTCTGAGCAGTGTCTTAACATCATCCTAAAACCTACTCTGAGCAGTGTCTTAACATCATCCTAAAACCTACTCTGAGCAGTGTCTTATCATCATCCTAAAACCTAGTCTGAGCAGTGTCTTATCATCCTAAAACCTACTCTGAGCAGTGTCTTAACACCATCCTAAAACCTACTCTGAGCAGTGTCTTATCATCATCCTAAAACCTAGTCTGAGCAGTGTCTCATCATCCTAAAACCTACTCTGAGCAGTGTCTTATCATCCTAAAACCTACTCTGAGCAGTGTCTTATCATCCTAAAACCTACTCTGAGCAGTGTCTTAACATCATCCTAAAACCTACTTTGAGCAGTGTCTTATCATCCTAAAACCTACTCTGAGCAGTGTCTTATCACCATCCTAAAACCTACTCTGAGCAGTGTCTTATCATCCTAAAACCTACTCTGAGCTGTGTCTTATCATCCTAAAACCAACTCTGAGCAGTGTCTTATCATCCTAAAACCTACTCTGAGCAGTGTCTTAACATCATCCTAAAACCTACTCTGAGCAGTGTCTTATCATCATCCTAAAACCTACTCTGAGCAGTGTCTTAACATCATCCTAAAACCTACTCTGAGCAGTGTCTTATCATCATCCTAAAACCTACTCTGAGCAGTGTCTTATCATCCTAAAACCTACTCTGAGCAGTGTCTTATCATCATCCTAAAACCTACTCTGAGCAGTGTCTTAACATCATCCTAAAACCTACTCTGAGCAGTGTCTTAACATCATCCTAAAACCTACTCTGAGCAGTGTCTTATCATCATCCTAAAACCTACTCTGAGCAGTGTCTTATCATCCTAAAACCTACTCTTAGCAGTGTCTTAACATCCTAAAACCTACTCTGAGCAGTGTCTTATCATCCTAAAACCTACTCTGAGCAGTGTCTTATCATCACCCTAAAACCTACTCTGAGCAGTGTCTTAGCATCCTAAAACCTACTCTGAGCAGTGTCTTATCATCCTAAAACCTACTCTGAGCAGTGTCTTATCATCATCCTAAAACCTACTCTGAGCAGTGTCTTATCATCCTAAAACCTACTCTGAGCAGTGTCTTAACATCATCCTAAAACCTACTCTGAGCAGTGTCTTAACATCATCCTAAAACCTACTCTGAGCAGTGTCTTAACACCATCCTAAAACCTACTCTGAGCAGTGTCTTATCATCACCCTAAAACCTACTCTGAGCAGTGTCTTAACATCCTAAAACCTACTCTGAGCAGTGTCTTAACATCATCCTAAAACCTACTCTGAGCAGTGTCTTATCATCCTAAAACCTACTCTGAGCAGTGTCTTATCATCCTAAAACCTACTCTGAGCAGTGTCTTAACATCATCCTAAAACCTACTCTGAGCAGTGTCTTAACATCATCCTAAAACCTACTCTGAGCAGTGTCTTATCATCATCCTAAAACCTAGTCTGAGCAGTGTCTTATCATCCTAAAACCTACTCTGAGCAGTGTCTTAACACCATCCTAAAACCTACTCTGAGCAGTGTCTTATCATCATCCTAAAACCTAGTCTGAGCAGTGTCTCATCATCCTAAAACCTACTCTGAGCAGTGTCTTATCATCCTAAAACCTACTCTGAGCAGTGTCTTATCATCCTAAAACCTACTCTGAGCAGTGTCTTAACATCATCCTAAAACCTACTTTGAGCAGTGTCTTATCATCCTAAAACCTACTCTGAGCAGTGTCTTAACATCCTAAAACCTACTCTGAGCAGTGTCTTATCATCTTAAAACCTACTCTGAGCAGTGTCTTATCATCCTAAAACCTACTCTGAGCAGTGTCTTATCATCACCCTAAAACCTACTCTGAGCAGTGTCTTATCATCCTAAAACCTACTCTGAGCAGTGTCTTAACACCATCCTAAAACCTACTCTGAGCAGTGTCTTATCACCATCCTAAAACCTACTCTGAGCAGTGTCTTATCATCACCCTAAAACCTACTCTGAGCAGTGTCTTATCATCCTAAAACCTACTCTGAGCAGTGTCTTAACATCATCCTAAAACCTACTCTGAGCAGTGTCTTAACATCATCCTAAAACCTACTCTGAGCAGTGTCTTAACACCATCCTAAAACCTACTCTGAGCAGTGTCTTATCATCACCCTAAAACCTACTCTGAGCAGTGTCTTAACATCCTAAAACCTACTCTGAGCAGTGTCTTAACATCATCCTAAAACCTACTCTGAGCAGTGTCTTATCATCCTAAAACCTACTCTGAGCAGTGTCTTATCATCCTAAAACCTACTCTGAGCAGTGTCTTAACATCATCCTAAAACCTACTCTGAGCAGTGTCTTAACATCATCCTAAAACCTACTCTGAGCAGTGTCTTATCATCATCCTAAAACCTAGTCTGAGCAGTGTCTTATCATCCTAAAACCTACTCTGAGCAGTGTCTTAACACCATCCTAAAACCTACTCTGAGCAGTGTCTTATCATCATCCTAAAACCTAGTCTGAGCAGTGTCTCATCATCCTAAAACCTACTCTGAGCAGTGTCTTATCATCCTAAAACCTACTCTGAGCAGTGTCTTATCATCCTAAAACCTACTCTGAGCAGTGTCTTAACATCATCCTAAAACCTACTTTGAGCAGTGTCTTATCATCCTAAAACCTACTCTGAGCAGTGTCTTAACATCCTAAAACCTACTCTGAGCAGTGTCTTATCATCTTAAAACCTACTCTGAGCAGTGTCTTATCATCCTAAAACCTACTCTGAGCAGTGTCTTATCATCACCCTAAAACCTACTCTGAGCAGTGTCTTATCATCCTAAAACCTACTCTGAGCAGTGTCTTAACACCATCCTAAAACCTACTCTGAGCAGTGTCTTATCACCATCCTAAAACCTACTCTGAGCAGTGTCTTATCATCACCCTAAAACCTACTCTGAGCAGTGTCTTATCATCCTAAAACCTACTCTGAGCAGTGTCTTATCACCATCCTAAAACCTACTCTGAGCAGTGTCTTATCATCCTAAAACCTACTCTGAGCTGTGTCTTATCATCCTAAAACCAACTCTGAGCAGTGTCTTATCATCCTAAAACCTACTCTGAGCAGTGTCTTAACATCATCCTAAAACCTACTCTGAGCAGTGTCTTATCATCATCCTAAAACCTACTCTGAGCAGTGTCTTAACATCATCCTAAAACCTACTCTGAGCAGTGTCTTATCATCATCCTAAAACCTACTCTGAGCAGTGTCTTATCATCCTAAAACCTACTCTGAGCAGTGTCTTATCATCATCCTAAAACCTACTCTGAGCAGTGTCTTAACATCATCCTAAAACCTACTCTGAGCAATGTCTTAACATCATCCTAAAACCTACTCTGAGCAGTGTCTTATCATCATCCTAAAACCTACACTGAGCAGTGTCTTATCATCCTAAAACCTACTCTGAGCAGTGTCTTAACATCCTAAAACCTACTCTGAGCAGTGTCTTATCATCCTAAAACCTACTCTGAGCAGTGTCTTATCATCACCCTAAAACCTACTCTGAGCAGTGTCTTAACATCCTAAAACCTACTCTGAGCAGTGTCTTATCATCCTAAAACCTACTCTGAGCAGTGTCTTATCATCATCCTAAAACCTACTCTGAGCAGTGTCTTATCATCCTAAAACCTAGTCTGAGCAGTGTCTTATCATCCTAAAACCTACTCTGAGCAGTGTCTTATCATCCTAAAACCTACTCTGAGCAGTGTCTTAACATCCTAAAACCTACTCTGAGCAGTGTCTTATCATCCTAAAACCTACTCTGAGCTGGGAGTATTTTTTGTCTTAAAACTGATTCAGGATTCCTAGGATACTGATCGAGGCCTCAGTATACTTATCAAGGCCTCAGTATACTGAGGGGGCAGTGTACTGAGGGGGCAGTATACTGAGAGGGCAGTATACTGAGAGGGCAGTATACTGAGAGGGCAGTTTACTGAGAGGGTGGTATACTGAGAGGGCAGTATACTGAGAGGGCAGTATACTGAGAGGACAGTATACTGAGAGGGCAGTATACTGAGAGGGTGGTATACTGAGAGGGCAGTATACTGAGAGGGCAGTATACTGAGAGGGCAGTATACTGAGAGGGCAGTATACTGAGAGGGCAGTATACTGAGAGGGCAGTATACTGAGAGAGCAGTATACTCAATGGCATATATGCAAATTCAACTGACATAACATACCATAACAACTACAAACCCGATATCAGAATATTCTCAGCCAGTCAATTATCTAGAGCAGAATAAGTTCCTCTATTTGACAGCAGTGGGAAGAGTTAGGCAAGTCTGCCTCCCAACCACCATCCTACCCCCTATATAGTGTACTATGTTTGACCAGAGCCCTAGTCTGAGTGTGGGTCCTGGTCAAAAGTAGTACACTAGATACAGATGCTGGATCTTAATTTGACCAGTATTGTCACAGCAAAATAACCCAGCAGCAACAGCATGTGAACATTTGGTCCATAATGTTGCTTGATTGGTTTTTAGACTATTAGCTAGACAAAAAGTAGGTTCCGTGAGAAGTGCAATACTGTTTATACGGTATAACCGTATGTTACTGTTGGTTTTCTGTGAATGTATGTAAATCACGAAGCTCATCTTCATTTTCTGCGGTGCAGGAAAATTCTCAGCAACAAGAGTAATCAAATTAAGATCTGACATCTGTAGGCAATAGGGTTCCATTTGGAACCCCACCTCAGTGTAAAAAGAACAAAATGGCAGCCGACAGAATATGAACGGCTGCACCTGGCAATATAAAGACACTTCCACAGAAACCTTCCTGTATTTCTCTATTACAGAGAGACCTCGGAGTCTGACAAAGCAACAAAGCTAGTTTACTATACACTTGATCAAACATGTAAAAGTCATCAACCAGATATGGCTGAAATAAGAGAGTTATATACTAAGACTCGGGACACAAAAGTGTGTTTAAAGGTGTTTGTTGATATATAAACGTACAGAAGCTAAAGGTCACTGCACCGCGTGGTCTTTAGGTAGGGAGTTTACCCTCCTACCTCTCCAGGTGAACAAACGAGTTCCACAACTAATTCTAGTATTTTACATCGCATAATTGCTTCTCGGGGAAAGCAGGTAGCCTAATGGTTAGAGTGTTGGGCCGGTATCCGAAAGGTCGCTAGTTTGAATACCCGAGCCAACAACGTGAAAAATCTGCCGATGGGCCCTTGAGCAAGGCACTTAGCCCTAATTGCTCCTGTAAGACGCTCTGGATAAGAGTGTCTGATAAATGACTACAAACGTAAATGTCCTCAAAACCAGTACAATACAATACAATACAAAACACAACACCGAATGGTTTGTCTGTGCAACAGGTGATCAGCAACACCAAGCAGCAGTGAGTAGCCATGTCGTTCCTATTAAAACCAACAGCGAGTGGTACGGTACTATACCTGGAAGTCATTGGTCAGTCTAGTCCTCAGCATACAGCATAATAGATATTCAAAGAGGAAGGATAGAAGAAGAGAGAGAAGAAGAGAGTGAAATAAAAAAGACAGGCTTTCAGGACCAAGAGAAGAGTGAGAGAGACAAAGCACTAGATAAGCAAGTGTAACAGTGTGTTGGAGAGAGAGAGAGAGAGAGAGCGAGAGACAGAGAGAGAGAGAGAGACACCACAGAATAGGAGGAGGGATAAAAGAGGGAGAGGGAGGGTGTGTTCATGCTTACAGGTCTAGTGGATGATGATGTGTTAAAGACAGATTGGGGGAGGAAAGAGAGAACAGAGAATATGGTCTGTTTTCCATACATACATAAACAAATGAACTTACGACAAACCAGATGCATTCAGAGGAAAGAAAAAACAATGTTATTCTGATGGTAGGAAAAATACATAGCAACCACATCACAGAGAGGAGGGAGGGGAGGAGGGAGGGAGGGGAGGGAGGGGAGGCTGGGGGGCAGGGCTGTGGGAGGCTGAGTTGGGATGCATGCGCTCCATTGTCTGTGATATCTATTATTGAAGCTGGCCTGGCCCCTTCATCAGTAACCTGATACCACTGACCAAACAAACGCTGCGTAACACTCCAATTAACAAGTGCTGCTGAAAGACACACACACACACACACACACAGAGACACACACACACACACACACAGAGACACACACACACACACACACACACACACCAAGCTTGAAAGGCGAGCCTCAGCTGAGTCAGGTCTGAATCTCTACGTACAGAGCACCAAAAGATGACGTTTGAACAGACAGAGAGGCCATATGGCTGTACCACAGTAGGGGAGAGTGGGGTAAGTTGATCCAAAGGTTGAGACACCCTTGTTTCTAGGAAACCCTACACAAAATTAATAATTTGACCAAATATTTAGCAAGAGGTCATCATTTCATGGAGTCTGTGAAGGAAGAAACCACATGGAAGAAGAGGTAAGCAAGTCAGGTCCCAAAAAACGAATTTTCACCAAGTCAAATTATATTTGTGTTAGAGGTTTCATGATGCTTGTATCTAAACCAAAGTAGATAATTTGAAGAGTGTTCTATACATCAGTTGGGGTCTCTGTAAGCTTCAATATGAGGTTGCAAACCTAGCATAAAAGTGCATCCTAGTATTTGTGTGGGATAATATTTATTTATTTAACCTTTATTTAACCAGGAAAAGCCCATTGAGACCCAGAGTCTCTTTTTCAAGGGAGACCTGGCCAAGAAGGCAGCAACAATCAATACATTACAGAATTAAAACATACAACAACGTGATCCAGCCTAAAAAAAAGAATTTACACTCTACCATCAATATGGTCAAAATGTTTGCCTTGGGGTAAGACGAGCCAATGATTGAGCCAATGGCAAGTTGAGCAAATTGAAGTGTTTCTTCCCAAGGCAAGTCATTATCGCTGGGACATGAGGTAACAACAGG
This sequence comes from Oncorhynchus mykiss, assembly GCF_013265735.2. Lineage (NCBI taxonomy): Eukaryota > Metazoa > Chordata > Actinopteri > Salmoniformes > Salmonidae > Oncorhynchus > Oncorhynchus mykiss. Next base: position 502,157 of record NC_048569.1, on the reverse strand, counting down.
GCCTATGTTATTTTTTTCAAGAACAACGTGTTTGCTAGGTGTTAAGCCTGTGTTAAAAGATGCTTTATATATATATATATATATATTTTTTTTTTTTTAAAACAAAACTATTGTGATTGTGTTGAATTGTGGGAAACAGAGATAATAGTCTATTAAAAAAGCACACTCAGAGAAAATGATTTAGTGTCGAGGTGCTGACTAACGGTGAATAAACTAGAAGCTATAAAAATGTATAAACTCCCAGTAATTTATTGGGTAAAAAAACACCAACATTTCAGGCACAGTGATGCAAAAAACTTGTGTTTTCTTTACTGGGAGGTTATAGATATGGAGTGTGAGAATATATTGGTTTTTATGGGAAATAAAGATAGACATGGTTTTAAAAAGTTAGTATTTTAATATTTCATTCAGTACAGAAATGTGTAGGCAGATTAATTTACCTTGTCCCATGGCTCAATTTACCACATAACCAGGGTAAATTCTGCCAAGAAAATCACTTACTGGGACAAGCCATGTTTTCAAAAGAGTAATGTTTACATGAATTCTGATTATTTCCAGAGATACACATCATCCTGAAATATATGTAAATATCTTTGTTAGAAAGAGTACTAAATTTCCCTTGATGGAGTGATGCTGAAAGCCAGTGAGGGCTATGTAAAAAAAAAGAGCGTTTTCTACCAGAAATAAATGTTTAAATGGCTAAATAACTGAACAGTGCAGCAGGAGAACTTGTTACTGTGATTCCTGAAATGCAGAGCCTGTTGATGGACTATTTTCTAATCCGAAATTATACTTTTGTTACATTAATTGCTATCTCAGCTGGTTAGCTAGCTCTCGGTGTCAGCTAGCTAAGTTAGCCATGTTATGAATACAACTCCCATCTGTTGTCGACATCAAGATACGATTTGAGAGCGCTAGTTAGCTCAAAAAGTGGGTACAGCTTTGACTGCATGCTGACAGTGAATTTAGAGCCATTCAGTGGCTAGCTAGCTACACACTACAAACACAATTTTACCAGGTTGTCGTGAAGCAATTGTAATGACAGTCCACCACAACATAACCAAGAGGTTCCTGATTAGCAAGGGGGTAGTTAGTTTGTGTTCAATTTCATGATGTATTATAAACACTGTTTGAAATCATTGTGAGGGGATTTCACCAGTGGATGATTGGGGAATTGGGCTTTCTGGGAAAATGTTGTTTGAGGTTGTAACAGTAACCAAAGGTGGCTTAGAGAAGGGTCAATTGAGTTCTATTTTGCTACTTGTAGGCTACGGTCTGTAATTTATCTCAGTATATTTCATGATGTGTAACCTAACGTGCGCAATGATGTGCTTAAATCTGGGATTTAGTGCATTTATATTGGGTAAGCATTAGAATAAGTCGCCTCAATATTAGCAGCGGTATGTGGTAATATCTCTTCTAGGAGCTGATCCTTCATCAGTATTAGGAAATAATTCTAATGTTAAGGTAAGATAGTAGGGTTTGGGGTTTGAATGGCGAAAACTGATCCGAGTGCAGCACTCCTTTTATCACGATCATATCAGTATCGACACTATGCCTCAACGACACACTTAGCGACCGCGCACTCTCTGCATAGTGTTTTGGGAAACGTTACATCTTCGGTCGTTGTAGGAAAGATGCATCGTTAAAACACTCCTTAAGCGTAAATTCTATCGTTATGTGGAAACCGGGCCCAGTTTGTTTATGTGGATCATAAAGCAACAAGCGTCTGCTGTCTGTCGTATCGTATATAAAGCTGAAGGACTAGTACTTCGTCTTAAATGTTGGGGAATGTTCTCAAATAGTTCAGAGAACGTTAAGAAACAACATTCTTCTGTGGGAATTTCAATACGTTTTCTGCAGGTTTCCTCAAAGTTCTATTTAAATGTCATGCTTTCAGAACATTAACAGCATTTATCATAACAATAACAAAAGAAAACATGAGTAATGTTCAAAAACGTTCTAAGAATGCTATTGAAAAACATACATTCTGTTCTCAGCGTCAACAAAACTATCTCTATCCTCTATCTTGTTAAGTGTGTTCAGGAGTGTTGGCCACTCTCAATAATTGGCCACACCTGATCTTATTGAGTGCTTGTGTCCTTTGAAATGGGGTCTGTTTAAATAGACTAAAATGAACAGCTTTTTATGAGTAATAAAACATGATATGCTAGCTCCATCCTGGTGGTGCAGTGGTCTAATTCCATGTGCCAGAAAACAGAAGATCATAGGTTCAAATCTTAGTGAAGCTGTGCGGCAATAAAAAAAAATTGATTAATGCCTAAGTAAAGTCATTTCCATATATCCTATCTGAGCTTGGAGTACAGTTAACCTAAGCTAGCAGTCTTATTAAAATGTTACGTTTTAAGAAAGGTATTAAAAAAAATCCAAACTGTTAACCCAAACTCAGCTAGCAGTATTATAAGAATTTATTGAAACGTTCAATTAAAGGAAAAAAACTCAAAATAACCTAAAACGTTCTCAGAACCTCACTGCAACGTGAAAATGTATGTTCCCAGAACAGGCAAAATGTTCACTTCCGTTCTCAGAACTTTAAAAAAAGTTAGGCTTCGTTCCCAGAACCAATGGATAATTAAATTTTACGTTACCACAACTACCAAGGAACTAAACATATACCACAGGATATGTTATCAACAACCAGACCTAGCTATTATCAACAACTCGCTAATATGAACAACTAGCTATTATCAACAACTAGCTATTATCAACAACTCGCTACTATCAACAACTAGCTACTAACAACAAATAGCTACTATCAACTAGCTACAATCAACAACTAGCTATTATCAACAACTAGCTACTATCAACAAGTAGCTACTATCAACAACTAGCTATTATAAACAACTAGCTATTATCAACAACTAGCTATTATCAACAACTAGCTATTATCAACAACTTAGCTACTATCAACAACTAGCTACTATCAACAACTAGCTACTATCAACAACTAGCTACTATCAACAACTAGCTATTATTAACAACTAGCTACTATCAACAACTAGCTATTATCAACAACTAGCTACTATCAACAACTAGCTATTATCAACAACTAGCTATTATCAACAACTAGCTACTATCAACAACTAGCTACTATCAACAACTAGCTACTATCAACAACTAGCTCGTAGAAATCAGGTCAAATGTCAATTATGGATCCAGAATGAAACGCCACCTGAGACCTACAACATTGGGTCAGCCCTGCAACATTGGCTCAGCCTTGCAACATTGGGTCAGCCTTGCAACATTGGGTCAGCCTTGTAACATTGGGTCAGCCTTGCAACATTGGTTCAGCCTTGTAACATTGGGTCAGCCCTGCAACATTGGGTCAGCCTTGCAACATTGGGTCAGCCTTGCAACATTGGGTCAGCCTTGTAACATTGGGTCAGCCTTGCAACATTGGGTCAGCCCTTCAAGATGGGTCAGCCTTGCAACATTGGGTCAGCCCTACAACATTGGGTCAGCCCATCAAGATTGGGTCAGCCTTGCAAAATTGGGTCAGCCTTGCAACATTGGGTCAGCCCTACAACATTGGGTCAGCCCTACAACATTGGGTCAGCCTTGCAACATTGGGTCAGCCTTGCAACATTGGGTCAGCCCTTCAAGATTGGGTCAGCCTTGCAACATTGGGTCAGCCTTGCAACATTGGGTCAGCCTTGTAACATTGGGTCAGCCCATCAAGATTGGTCAGCCTTGCAACATTGGGTCAGCCCTACAACATTGGGTCAGCCCATCAAGATTGGGTCAGCCTTGCAAAATTGGGTCAGCCTTGCAACATTGGGTCAGCCCTACAACATTGGGTCAGCCCTACAACATTGGGTCAGCCTTGCAACATTGGGTCAGCCTTGCAACATTGGGTCAGCCCTTCAAGATTGGGTCAGCATTGCAAGATTGGGTCAGCATTGCAACATTGGGTCAGCCCTGCAACATTGGGTCAGCCCTACAACATTGGGTCAGCCTTGCATGTGCTGGTCAAACTAGTAGCAACTACCAGGCCTGGCTCTGTAGAAACAGGAAGTAACAGGAACTGGTAACTTGGGTTGCGAAGGCACGGCAGAGCATGGTGTTGGTTTTCCTTTAATATTGGATAGGGGGTAATAAAGAAGAGTAAACTGAAACCCAACCAGGAACAACAGACAACCATTTCCCTTGCTCCTCCTCTGCTGGTCTCCTTGTCTCCCTCCCATTCCGCCTCTCCACCATGGGTGTTCGGGCCTTCAGCTGCTCTGCACCCAGGATAGAATGCACTCCCGCCACACATACAAGATGCAGACACAGTCATCTCATTCAAAAACCTATTCAAGGATGCCTATAACCTATATAATGTCTTCCATGATTTACCTTCTGTGCATTCTCAGTATCCCTATGTATTCCCCAACCCACAACCTTACCCTAAACTGGTTCCCTATCCTATACCCAGCCGGGGCTGTATCCTATACCCAGCCTTACCACCTAAACCGGGTCTGTATCCTATACCCAGCCTTACCATCTAAACCGGGTCTGTATCCTATACCCAGCCTTACCCCCTAAACCGGGTCTGTATCCTATACCCAGCCTTACCCGCTAAACCGGGTCTGTATCCTATACCCAGCCGGGTCTGTATCCTATACCCAGCCGGGTCTGTATCCTATACCCAGCCCTACCCCCTAAACCAGGTCTGTATCCTATACCCAGCCGGGTCTGTATCCTATACCCAGCCCTACCCCCTAAACCGGGTCTGTATCCTATACCCAGCCTTACCCCCTAAACCGGGTCTGTATCCTATACCCAGCCGGGTCTGTATCCTATACCCAGCCTTACCACCTAAACCGGGTCTGTATCCTATACTCAAGACTTACCCCCTAAACCGGGTCTGTATCCTATACCCAGCCTTACCACCTAAACCGGGTCTGTATCCTATACTCAGCCTTACCACCTAAACCGGGTCTGTATCCTATACCCAGACTTACCCCCTAAACCGGGTCTGTATCCTATACCAAGCCTTACCCCCTAAACCGGGTCTGTATCCTATACCCAGACTTACCCCCTAAACCGGGTTTGTATCCTATACCCAGCCTTACCCCCTAAACCGGGTCTGTATCCTATACTCAGCCTTACCCCCTAAACCGGGTCTGTATCCTATACCCAACCCTACCCCTTTACCCTACCAACGCAACATTAAAAACTGAAATATTTTATGTTTCACTGAGATTTGGCTGAACGACGATATGGATAATATCGGAGCTGGCTGACATCTCCGTGTTTCGGCAGGACAGAGCAGCTACGTCTGGTAAGACGAGGGGCGGAGGAGTGTGTCTATTTGTCAATAACTGCTGGTGTGCGATATCTAATATTAAAGAAGTCCCGAGGTATTGCTCGCTTGAGGTAGAGTACTTCATGATAAGCTATTGACCACACCATCTACCAAGAGAGTTCTCATCTATATTATTCGTAGCCATCTATTTACCACTGCAAACCGACGCTGGCATTGTCTTGGCTGTGTGCTTAGGGTTGTTGTCCTGTTGGAAGGTGAACCTTCAGCCTAGTCTGAGGTCGTGAGCACTCTGGAGCAGGTTTTCATCAAGGATCTCTGTACTTTGCTCTATTCATCTTTGCCTCAATCCTGACTAGTCTCCCAGTCCCTGCTGCTGAAAAACATCCCCACAGCATGATACTGCCACCACCATGCTTCACCGTAGGGTTGGTGCCAGGTTTCCTCCAGATGTGACGCTTGGCATTCAGAACAAAGAGTTCAATCTTGGTTTCATCAAACCAGAGAATCCTGTTTCTCATGGTCTGAGAGTCTTTAGGTGCCTTTTGGCAAACTCCAAGAGGGCTTTCATATCCCTTTTACTGAGGAGTGGCTTCCATCTGGCCAGTCTACCATAAATACCTGATTGGTGGAGTGCTGTAGAGATGGTTGTGCTTCTGGAAGTTTCTCCCATCTCCATAGAGGAACTCTAGAGCTCTGTCAGAGTGACCAATCCCATGGTTCTCCGGAGCAGCGAGTGTCTTCTTGGATGGCTCGTATTGTCTGCCTCGAAGCGAGCATAGAATATGTTAAGCTCGTCTGGGAGGGAGGATTCGATGGGTACCACACAACTGGATTTGCAATTGTAATCTGTGAGAGTCTATAGTCCTTGCTAATGCCTCATGAGTCTGAGTTGTCGAACATCAATTCAAGTTTAAGTCTGTATTGTCTTTTTGCATCCATAATGGATTTGAGGAGCTCGTACCTGCTTTCGCACGCCACCAAGTCATCTGGGTTTGTTCTGCTGACATTGAACGCTGTAGTACGGGCTCTAAACGTTGGTACGGATATCTCTGTTCGTCCAGGGTTTTTGGTTGGGGTACAGATTGTTAAGCCTGTGACTGACACCAACAACAACTTGGCCTCTTTTAAGATGAAGGTTAACATGCCGGGTGAATACAACTCCAGTTGCATTTCCAAACAAGGGTGCATCCCAAATGCCACCCTATTCCCTATGCAAGTGCATTACTTTAGTCCAGAGCCCTGTGGGATGCACAAGGGGTTATGGACATAGTGAAATGTTCAACAACTGAAGCCATCTGCCATGACAGTGAAGCCCTTTCTCCTTTCTTCCTTCAGCGGGGTGCCAGAGCACACAACACACCTGGGATACCACAACACCCCCCCCCTGGAATTCTCTCTCTCTCTCTCTCTCTCTCTCTCTCTCTCTTAGACAGTGCTGAGGTGAGGTCTGGCACATAGCTGACATTCCACTAAACTGAGCCCTGGGCTGAGGAGAGAGAAGTATCTGGGAAGCTCAAGGGTACAGCAGTCTAGGAGAACAATGCTTACCCACCCATCACTCTCTCCATCCCAACCCTCCTCTCCTAGCCTGCTAGCAGACACACTTCCAATGAGCACAGAACACCAACAGAGTGCTAAAAATGCTTAGCAGTAACAAATAAAGTGGGCAGAGGGTGTGGGGCATGGGGGTGAGAAAGGAGGGAGGTGTGGGGTGGGGGAGGAGAGTGGAGTGGAGTGGAGGCATTGGAATGAGTGAAGACAGCCCTGGCTGTCATCATGGAGTAGTTGAAACACATCATGGAGTAGTAGAAACACAAGATGGAGTAGTAGAAACACATCATGGGCTAGTAGAAACAAGATGGAGTAGTAGAAACACATCATGGAGTAGCAGAAACACAAGATGGAGTAGTGGAAACACTAGATGGAGTAGTAGAAACACATCATGGAGTAGTGGAAACACTAGATGGAGTAGTAGAAACACATCATGGAGTAGTAGAAACACATCATGGAGTAGTAGAAACAAGGTGGAATAGTAGAAACAAGATGGAGTAGTAGAAACACATCATGGAGTAGTAGAAACAAGGTGGAATAGTAGAAACAAGATGGAGTAGTAGAAACAAGATGGAGTAGTAGAAACACATCATGGAGTAGTAGAAACAAGATGGAGTAGTAGAAACACATCATGGAGTAGTAGAAACACATCATGGAGTAGCAGAAACACTAGATGGAGTAGTCGAAACACATCATGGAGTAGTAGAAACACATCATGGAGTAGTAGAAACAAGATGGAGTAGTAGAAACACATCATGGAGTAGTAGAAACAAGATGGAGTAGTAGAAACACATCATGGAGTAGTAGAAACAAGATGGAGTAGTGGAAACAAGATGGAGTTCTAGAAACACATCATGGAGTAGTAGAAACAAGATGGAGTAGTAGAAACACATCATGGAGTAGTAGAAACAAGATGGAGTAGTAGAAACACATCATGGAGTAGTAGAAACAAGATGGAGTAGTAGAAACACATCATGGAGTAGTAGAAACAAGATGGAGTAGTAGAAACACATCATGGAGTAGCAGAAACACAAGATGGAGTAGTCGAAACACTAGATGGAGTAGTAGAAACACATCATGGAGTAGTAGAAACAAGATGGAGTAGTAGAAACACATCATGGAGTAGTAGAAACAAGATGGAGTAGTAGAAACAAGATGGAGTAGTGGAAACAAGATGGAGTTCTAGAAACACATCATGGAGTTCTAGAAACACAAGATGGAGTAGTAATGACTGAATACAGAAGTATTCCATGTAAGTATGTACATAATTATGTGATTGTGTTGTTCCAGAATAGACTAATAATAACATTGTATCAAATCTACTTATGGCTAGGGGTTCAACAACATTCCGCTGAAAAGGCAGAGCTCGAAATTCCAAAATATTTTTTTTAAATATGTAGCTTTCATACATTCACAAGTGCAATACACCAAATTAAAGATAAACTTCTTGTTAATCTACCCATCATGTCCGATTTCAAAAAGGCTTTACAGCGAAAGCGCACCATATGATTATGTTAGGTCAGAGCCTAGTCACAAAAACACACACAGCCATTTTCCAGCCAAAGAGAGGAGTCACAAAAAGGCAGAAATAAAGACAAAATGAATCACTAACTGTCACACCCTGGCCATAGAGAGGCTTTTATTCTCTATTTTGGTTAGGCCAGGGTGTGACTAGGGTGGGGATTCTAGTTTCTTTATTGCTATGTTTTCTCTTTCTATGTTTTGGCCGGGTATGGTTCTCAATCAGGGACAGCTGTCTATCGTTGTCTCTGATTGGGAATCATACATAGGCAGCCTGTTTTGCCAACTTAGTTGTGGGTAGTTGTCTGTGTTGGTGGCCTGTATAGCCGTAGTAAGCGGCATGTTAGTTTTGTCGTTTCTTGTTTTTGTTGGCGACATTCTAAATATAAAGAAATGTACGCTCACCACGCTGCACCTTGGTCCGGTCATTTCATTGACGACATTCGTGACACTAACCTTTGATGATCTTCATCAGATGGCACTCATAGGACTTCATGTTACACAACACATGTATGTTTTGTTCGACAAAGTTCCTATTTATATGCAAAAATCTCTGTTCACATTGGCGCGTTATGGTCAGTAATGTTGTGCCTCGAAAACATCCAGCGAATTTTCAGAGAGCCACATGAATTTACAGAAATACTCATAATAAACTTTGATAAAAGATACAACTATTATGCACAGAATTATAGATATACTTCTCCTTAATGCAACAGCTGTGTCAGATTTCAAAAAAACTTTACGGAAAAAGCAAACCATGCAATAATCTGAGTACGGCGCTCAGACACAAAAACAAGCCATGCAGATATCCACCATGTTGTGCAGTCAACAGAAGTCAGAAATAGCATTAGAAATATTCACTTACCTTTGATTATCTTCATCAGAATGCACTCCCAGGAATCACAGTTCCATAAATAAATGTTTGTTTTGTTCGATAAAGTCCATCATTTATGTCCAAATACCTCCTTTTGTTAGCGGGTTTAGTAAACAAATCCAAACTCAGAAGGTGCGGGCAGGTCCAGGCGAAAGTTCAGACTAAAAGTTCAAAAAGTTATATTACAGTTCGTAGAAACATGTCAAACGATGTATAGAATCAATCTTTAGGATGTTTTTAACATAAATCTTCAATAATGTTCCAACCGGAGAATTCCTTTGTCTTTAGAGTTGCAATGGAACGGAAGTTTACTCTTGGCACGCTTTTCATCCGAACGTGAAAATGCTGCCCCCTATCCCAAACAGGATAAATAAGTCAGTGTGTGTGTGTGTGTGTGTTCATGACCAGGTAGATTGAAAGCATGGAAAGAAAGCTTGAGAACTTGGCTGCTATGACAAGGAGAGAGAGAGAGAGAGAGAGAGAGAGAGAGAGAGAAACTACAGGATTTCATAGTCATATGATCGTGACATTCTTCACAGAATTAACCACCAAACCAAGGCAAAAGGACATGGTCACGAGAAAGAAAGTGTGAGGAGAAAAAAAAGTCCCTAGAAAATGACAAGAGAGAACATTCCCCTGTCAACCAGTCCCCTATCGTTCAGCTGCTCTGCTACCATATTGTTGTCATGTTGTGTTGCTACCATGCTGTGTTGTCATGTGTTGCTGCCATGCTATGTTGTTGTCTTTAGGTCTCTCTTTATGTAGTGTTGTGTCTTCTCTCTTGTCGTGATGTGTGTTTTGTCCTATATTTATATTACATTTATTTGTCTTTTTAATCCCAGGCCCCCGTCCCCACAGGAGGCCTTTTGCCTTTTGGTAGGCCGTCATTGTAAATAAGAATGTGTTCTTAACTGACTTGCCTAGTTAAATAAAAGGTTCAATTAAAAATGTAAAAATAAATATATCTCAGGCTGTGTTCCCTATAGTTCAGCTGCTTTGTCAGTCCAGTCAGTCATGTCTCAGGCTGTGTTCCCTATAGTTCAGCTGCTCTGTCAGTCCAGTCAGTCATGTCTCAGACTGTGTTCCAAATGGCACCCTATTCCCTCTATAGTGAACTACTTTTGACACGGCCAAACTGACAATATGCTAGGAGCACAGTAGCTAAATGCCAAAGCTACATTCTTCTGTCACACAGTCAACATTGTTTTATAGAGAACATCTATTCTAACACAGTTTGTCACAGTACATATGGTGATGCCTATATAGCCTATGGTGTTGTTTATGTGTTACCCCAGAGACATGCAGTTCTGACAATCAAAAAGAGAAAACCTTAAACCTTTCAGGTGTCTTTGGATATGGCTGCCAACAAAATAGGGAAATGACTAAAAACATTGACATTTTCTCTCTTCCTTTTTTTTTGAGAAAACAAAGACTCACCAATTCCTTGCAGAATTGTTCTGTATTTAATTATATCTCCATTGAAAATATCTTTGTGATGTTGACCGACCGTTCAGTCGTCAGTATAGAGAGCAGCCACTGCAGCATCAATCTTCCCCAACACTGTGACAAAGGTTAAAAGATTGGCAGAAGAAATTTTCAGATAATGTTGTTCGGTTGACAATTTTGTGTTGAGTAATGTTGATTGTAGAGGTCGACTTATTCATCGGAATGGCATATTAATTAGGGCCGATTTCAAGTTTTCATAACAATCGGAAATCGGTATTTTTGGACACCGATTTAGTTTTACACCTTTATTTAATGTTTATTTAACTAGGCAAGTCAGTTAAGAACATTCTTATTTACAATGACTGCCTAGGAACAGTGGGTTAACTGCCTCGTTCAGGGGCAGAACGACAGATTTTTACCTTGTCAGATCGGGGGATCCAATCTTGCAACCTTAAAATTAACTCGTCCAACGCAATAACGACCTGCCTCTCGTTACACTCCACAAGTAGACTGACTGCCTGTTACCTGAATGCAGTAAGCCATGGTAAGTTGCTAGCTAGCATTAAACCTATCTTATAAAAAACAATCAATCAATCATAATCACTAGTTAACTACACATGGTTGATGATATTACTAGTTTATCTAGCGTGTCCTGCGTTGCATATAATCTGACTGATCTTACAAGCATACAAGTATCTGACTGAGCGGTGGTAGGCAGCAGCAGGCTCGTAAGCATTCATTGAAACAGCACTTTCGTGCATTTTGCCAGCAGCTCTTCGTTGTGCGTCAAGCATTGCGCTGTTTATGACTTCAAGCCTATCAACTCCCGAGATGAGGCTGGTGTAACCGAAGTGAAATCGCTAGCTAGTTAGCGGGGTGAGCGCTAATAGCGTTTAAAACGTCACTCGCTCTGAGCCTTCTAGTAGTTGTTCCCCTTGCTCTGCATGGGTAACGCTGCTTCGAGGGTGGCTGTTGTCATTGTGTTCCTGGTTCGAGCCCAGGGAGGAGCGAGGAGAGGGACGGAAGCTATACTGTTACACTGGCAATACTAAAGTGCCTATAAGAACATCCAATAGTCAAAGGCTAATGAAATACAAATGGTATAGAGGGAAATAGTCCTATAATTCCTATAATAACTACAACCTAAAACTTCTTACCTGGGAATATTGAAGACTCATGTTAAAAGGAACCACCAACTTTCATATGTTCTCATGTTCTGAGCAAGGAACTCAAACGTTAGCTTTCTTACATGGCACAAAATGTAACGATTAACCGGTATCGGCTTTTTTAGTCCTCCAATAATCGGTATCGGCGTTGAAAAATCATAATCGGTCGACCTCTAGTTGATTGACCCTTTTTAGTCTAGTGTTTGTGTTGAATCTGAGAGGTATTCACCTACAGGAACAATGTCACTGAGCAGGAAAGTAAAGCAGCACCACAGATGACTCACTTCATCAGACAGACACATTCCATCTCTTTTTCCTGCCTGGCCCAACCAGGAAGAGACAGACACATTCCATCTCTCTTTCCTGCCTGGCCAAACCAGGAAGAGACAGACACATTCCATCTCTCTTTCCTGCCTGGCCCAACCAGAAAGAGACAGACACATTCCATCTCTCTTTCCTGCCTGGCCCAACCAGGAAGAGACAGACACATTCCATCTCTCTTTCCTGCCTGGCCCAACCAGGAAGAGACAGACACTTTCCATCTCACTTTCCAACCAGGAAGACAGAAACAGACCAGGAAACAGTCACAGCAGTTTCCTCTCTCTACAGGCCCAACAAACATGCAGGCCTGTGACTGGGCCATACCGGTCTGTCTGTTTAGAAAGGAAAGATATAGGAGGCTCATATGTAAGGTCTGATATAGGGTCTGATATAGGGTCTGATATAGGGTCTGATATAGGGTCTGATATAGGGTCTGATATAGGGTCTGATATAGGGTCTGATATAGGGTCTGATATAGGGCCTGATATAGGGTCTGATGTATGTAGGGCCTATGTCAGGCCCTAATCAAGTCTATTTGCATACCAAATGGCACAGCATTTCCTATATAAACGCAGCACAAAAAGAAAAGTCCCTTTTTTAGGACCCTGTCTTTGAAAGATAATTAGTAAAAATCCAAATAACTTCACAGATCTTCATTGTAAAGGGTTTATACACTGTTTCCCATGCTTGTTCAAATAAACAATTAATGAACATGCACCTGTGGAACGGTCGTTAAGACACTAACAGCTTACAGACGGTAGGCAATTAAGGTCACAGTTATAAAAACTTAGGACACTAAAGAGGCCTTTCTACTGACTCTGAAAAACACCAAAAGAAAGATGTCCAGGGTCCCTGCTCATCTGCATGAACTTGCCTTTGGCATGCTGCAAGGAGGCATGAGGACTGCAGATGTGGCCAGGGCAATAAATTGCAATGTCCGTACTGTGAGACGCCTAAGACAGTGCTACAGGGAGACAGGGAGGACAGCTGATCGTCCTCGCAGTGGCAGACCACGTGTTACAACACCTGACAACAGGATCGGTAAATCCGAACATCACACCTGTGGGACAGGTACAGGATGGCAACAACAACTGCCCGAGTTACACCAGGAAAGCACAATCCCTCCATCAGTGCTCAGACTGTCCACAATAGGCTGAGAGAGGCTGGACCAGACAGGACTGGCAAAAAGTGCTCTTCACTGACGAGTCGCGGTTTTGTCTCACCAGGGGTGATGGTTGGATTCGCGTTTATCATTGAAGGAATGAGCGTTACATTGAGGCCTGTACTCTGGAGCGGGATTGATTTGGAGGTGGAGGATCCATCATGGTCTGGGGCGGTGTGTCACAGCATCATCGGACTGAGCTTGTCATTGCAGGAAATCTCAACGCTGTGCGTTACAGGGAAGGCATCCTCCCCCTCATGTGATACCCTTCCTGCAGACTCATCCTGACATGACCCTCCAGCATGACAATACCAGCAGCCATACTGCTCGTTCTATGTATTCCAGCAACACAGGAATGTCAGTGTTCTGCCATGGCCAGCGAAGAGCCCGGATCTCAATCCCATTGAGCATGTTTGGGACCTGTTGGATTGGAGGGTGAGGGCTAGGGTCATTCCCCTCAGAAATGTCCGGGAACTTGGTGGAAGTGGGGTAACATCTCACAGCAAGAACTGGCAATTCTGGTGCAGTCCATGAGGAGGAAATGCACTGCAGGACTTAATGCAGCTGGTGGCCACACCAGATACTTACTGTTACTTTTGATTTTGACCCCCCCCCCCTTTGTTCAGGGACAAATTATTCAATTTCTGTTAGTCACATGTCTGTGGAACTTGTTCAGTTTATGTCTCAGTTGTTGAATCTTGTTATGTTCATACAAATATTTACACGTGTTAATAAGTTTGCTGAAAATAAACGCAGTTGACAGAGAGAGGACGTTTATTTTTCTGTTGCTGAGTTTATATGCATTTGCCATTTCACATACTGCAAAACACACATAGAGCAGGTTCACTCCACGGACAGAACCAAGGAAACCGGATGTTACATTTGTGTTTATTCTAATTCCGTCTTCAGCCAACAGTTCTGAATTTAAAGACGCTGTTCCAATCACCACTGCATATCTTCTCACCATCCCAGGAAAGAAAGGCAGGTGTTGATGATTCTAGAAGACAATACTGTACAACGGCTACAAAGAAGGTAGCTAGTCTTACAAGTTTAAGTGGAGAGAGTTAGTATATTTGACATCCACATCACATGGTGGTGTATAGCATTTTAGATCATGTTTATTTTGGACAGGACATTCAGAATAACGAGTGTGTAGGGTCTAGTGTGTAGGGTCCAGTGTGTAGGGTCCAGTGTGTAGGGTCTAGTGTGTAGGGTCTAGTGTGTAGGGTCTAGTGTGTAGGGTCCAGTGTGTAGGGTCTAGTGTGTAGGGTCTAGTGTGTAGGGTCTAGTGTGTAGGGTCCAGTGTGTAGGGTCTAGTGTGCAGGGTCCAGTGTGTAGGGTCTAGTGTGTAGGGTCTAGTGTGTAGGGTGAATGACTACGAAAACAGTTTGTCAAAAGCGATACCTGATAGCAATAATCCTGCTCTATTGCAACAGGTCCATTGGACAGACCCTGCTATTGCAACAGGTCCATTGGACAGACCCTGCTATTGCAACAGGTCCATTGGACAGACCTTGCTATTGCAACAGATCCATTGGACAGACCTTGCTATTGCAACAGATCCATTGGACAGTGACAACTACTTCATTCTTATCAGCATTGCTGTAGGTTGTGTAAAGGAAACACAGAGTAGACCATTTATATTTCCTAATTACTAAAACACTGAAAATCCCTGTATGAGTTGAGTTTTCAGTTTTAATAAATAAGAAAGGAACCTGAGGAAACTGTGTCATCATTCATGCAAATATTTTAAAGTACTACTTAAGTCGTTTTTGTCTGCATCGGTACTTTACAATTGATATTTTTGACAACTTTTACTTTTACTCCACTACATTGCTAAAGAAAGTATGTACACAAATACTGCGTTTGTAAATGATGTCCAAGCGTTGGAGTGCGCCTCTGACTGTCCGTAAATTAACAAAACAGGAAAATCGTGCCGTCATGTTCGCTTAATACAAGGAATTTGATGTATGTACAGCATTTACTTCTACTCAAGTATGACAATTGAGTACTTTTCCCCACCACTGTACATTAGTACGCTTAAAAACAGATTATTTTAGACTTTTACTCAAGTAGCATTTTACTCTGTGACATTCCATTTTACTTGAGCTATGTTCTATTAAGGTATCTTTACTTTTACTCAAGTATGACCATTTAGTACTTTTTCACCACTGTGCAAATATGTAGGGTTAAACGTCTACCATTGACAGTGTGTTCAGCAGACACGCATATCACTTAGGCCTATTTCCCCATGTCATTAACAACTTCTTGATTAATTTATGTGTTATCACTGTAGCTAGGTTTACATACAATTAGTGACAGATTTCCATGTGAATATTCTATAATCCACATAAAAAAAAACGATATGGGCATTTTCCCACAAGTTTCCATTAAATTGACCTGTTGTGGATGACGTAGCCTGGTGCACATATATACAGTTGAAGTCAGAAGTTTATATACACTTAGGTTGGAGTCATTAAAACTCGTTTTTCAACCACTCCACAAATGTCATGTTTAGATCGTACTTTTTGGAGAAATGTCCTCTGGTCTGATGAAACAAAAATAGAACTGTTTGGCCATAATGACCATCGTTATGTTTGGAGGAAAAATGGGGAGGCTTGCAAGCTGAAGAACACCATTCCAACCATGAAGCACGGGGGTGGCAGCATCATGTTGTGGGAGTGCTTTGCTGCAGGAGGAACTGGTGCACTTCACAAAATAGATGGCATCATGAGGTAGTAAAATTATGTGGATATATTGAAGCAACATCTCAAGACATCAGTCAGGAAGTTAAAGCTTGGTCGCAAATGGGTCTTCCAAATGGACAATGACCCCAAGCATACTTCCAAAGTTGTGGCAAAATGGCTTAAGGACAACAAAGTCAAGGTATTGGAGTGGCCATCACAAAGCCCTGACCTCAATCCTATAGAAAATGCGTGGGCAGAACTGAAAAAGCATGTGCGAGCAAGGAGGCCAACAAACCTGACTCAATTACACCAGCTCTGTCTGGAGGAATGGGCCAAAATTCATCCAACATATTGTGGGAAGCTTGTGGAAGGCTACCCGAAACATTTGACCCAAGTTAAACAATTTAAATGCAATGCTACCGAATACAAATTGAGTGTATGTAAACTTCTGACCCACTGGGAATGTGATGAAATAAATAAAAGCTGAAATAAATCATTCTCTCTACTATTATTCTGACATTTCACATTCTTAAAATAAAGTTGTGATCCTAACTGACCTAAGACTGGGAATTTATACTAGGATTTAAAATGTCAGGAATTGTGAAAAAATGAATTTACATTCATTTGGCTAAGGTGTATGTAAACTTCCGACTTCAACTGTATATAAATGTTGAGGTAAAATTCCCATGAACTGAATAAAAAATACAAGTTAAATGGGTTTCCATCGCATTTTCAAATGTACTGATTGTTTTCTCACCAAAAAGAGGTAGTTATATAGTGAGTGTGCCTTTGCATGTGCCCTCTAACCAACCATACATGGTGAGATTATAATGGACCAAAAAATATATTTTAATTTGTCAAACAGGCAGTCAAGCATAGATGATCATGTCACCAGAATAAGACCCTCGATATTTATTGGAAAGCGGCATCAAGCTCATCATCTTGCACTTTCACCACCCTGTGAAGTTCATAACTTATTTCATCTGTAGCCTAATAAACTGCATGCTTTCCCGACGAGTCTGAGTGGGAGGACCACACAATATGTCCTATGTTGGTTATTATATCAATATTTGCGTACTAAAAACGTTCCCACCGACATTTCTTGCATACTTGACTTTACCGACACAAAAAGATCCCACCTTGTCTATCGTATTTCGTTTTTTCAAAATGTTAAAAGTTTACCGAAAAAATGTTCTGTTTCCATCAGGCCTGTCGTGACATGTTTTATCCGACATGTAGACCTACTTTACTGCATAAAAAGGTTCGACATGTAGACCTACTTTACTGCATAAAAAGGTTCGATGGAAACCTGGTTGGTGTTATGATGACACGCATTCATCAACAATAAGACAGCTGTTGTGTTTGGTTCACATCAATACGGGATGATGTGGCAAACAGCTCACACGCCAAAACAATAGCCTGCCTTATCACTGATAGTTGCCGTAGAGATGTGTGATGTACAATCACGGAAATCCCCACTGGAGAAGCTCACAACACAATCAGCTCACTGCACATTGGAACCATCCACTACATTTAACGCTACTTGTATATCCATATCCTACACGAGGCCCCAACTAACTAACTCGTGTAAGTGATTTGACTGATGATCCACTTCCACGTCGTTACATTGTTGCATTGTATTTGTTACATGAATAAGAAATGGAGAGAGGACCGAGCGGTCAACAGTTAAGCGACAGTCTTTTGTTTCGGGAAGAGAAGGCAAGGCAGACAGCGTGGCAGATCATTCGAAGTTGAGAGGTGGCATAGATAGAAATGCTACAAATTGGCGAACCAAACTGCACAATTATGGTCACCAATTGCAAGTTAGTTTGTAGGCAAAAAATAGGATACAAAAAAACGCGTCATAGGTTATGACGGTTTTATTACATGTTATTACTAAGTTATAACATGTATATCTGTGTTAATGTGTGCAGCCCCACGCCGATACACCTGTTGGATAATTGAGCACATGGAGCATATGTATCTGAAAAGAATTGTCTGAAAATGTTGTAGAGAAATGTTGTAGGATGAAGATTTTATAAATCTATCGACCAGCCCCCCGCCCACATGCCGTTATTTTCCCACGCACACGAGTAGTAAACAATGATTTAGAATAGCTCATATTCCGTTGTTTAAACAGCTCTGATATCATGTATATCTATGCTTAAATTGCACCATTTTACTTCAAGACTATTCTGTTGTAACTAGTTGTACATATTCTCTAAATGATGCTTTCGGTAGTCTATGTATCAAGAGCCTCTGTTGTTTTCGCGAAGAAAGAAACGCCCCTTGCATATCTTAAAATGGCAGCATATCTTAATCAATGTCTTGATTTGTTACTTTTACTGTCCATGTGTGGCGATACTGTATTACTTACAGTAATGACACATATCATGCGAGAGTAGGGACAATAGAAAAAGCGTAGGCAACTAGCTCAACAATTGAAGGGAAACGGGCTATTTTCTATGACTTTATTAAGTCAACTCTAGATAATGAACCAGCAAACGTCCATGCGCATAGACACAGAAATATGATGACCTCTCTAATCTATAGTCTTTTTTCGGTGACGTGAAGTCCTTAATTGAATAGAATATGACCAATAAATCTATGTGAACACTTAAAAGAAGGTTAGGTTTAGGCTGCGAGTGGGCTTGTTTGTCCCCCCCCCCCCCCCCCCTGCGTGCAAATCTCAACATTTTCTATCCGTGACTATAATTCCACTACACATTAAACAGGTTTCCTGCAAAAATGTTACATGCTTTTGTGTAACGGGCAATTACTGTAAAGAAAAAAGCAACATACCCATCCATTGCACAGAGGAAACAGTGTAGAAAGGACAGTGAACGCTCAGGAAAGTGAAGAAATCGGTTTGGGTGTTGTTACTACTGCTCAGCTAGCTCGCGCCCCTCCAACACTGAAATGTTCGCTCTCATACGCACAATGGCACGCTTCCTGTTAAACTGACGTGAAAATACACAGACAGACATGTACAGACGCCTTGCCTGCCTGCCTGCCTCGCTGTACAAAATGGCCTCTCCTCTCAGGCAGCTCCAACATAGACACACACACCTTTGTCACTTCCAACAACGAACGCACATCCATGTACACCACTCTGCGCCTTAGCGCGCCATCACCGCGCACACAGTTTGGATAGAAATTAGGATAGAATATGTCTGTGCCGCCCTGTCAGCGATAAAGACTGAGATCTCATCTAGGGACAGAGTGGACTCTGCTGCAGACTAGCAGTTAGTTGAACAGGAATAATCTTGTTCAATGGCAGGTATTAATTAATTAAGTTAATGGATCACACTGATCCAAGACTCACTTTAATTAATTGGCCACACTAATTTACCCATGAGAGTCACCACGAAATCATAGCACTTAAAGAAATTCATTATCAAATACAGTTTTAAGGAATAATTAACACAAACATGTTTATTTTACTATCATTGTGGGACCAAACAATTTAGTCCCATTCAAAATCCTATTTTCCCTAAACTTAAACCCAAACCTAACTCTAATTGTAACCCTAAACCGAAAACAGCCTTTTTCCTTGTGGGGACCGGTGAATTGTCCTTGTTTTTGTTTTACTAATGCCCCCCTCCCACACACACACACACACACACACACACACACACACACATACACTTACTACATTTGGGCCTACATCATGTCTGCCATTCCTTGTTTCCTGCACTGTCAATGGTTGTTTCATCATGGTTCTATGCAGCACAGTGAGCACACAGCTTACCAAAGCATCCTGAGACTGCAGCATGTACAAACTCGTTGCACCAGTCTGACCAGAAAGACTGAAGTATTGTATACATAGGCTATGCAATTAAAACATTACTCAAATACAAGGGAAAGCTATAGTTCCTAACATTATACTGCCCCCTATGTCACTCTCTTTCTTTCTCTCACCCTGTGTGTGTGTGTGTGTGTGTGTGTGTGTGTGTGTGTGTGTGTGTGTGTGTGTGTGTGTGTGTGTGTGTGTGCGTGCGTGCGTGCGTGTTGTGGTGTGCGTGTGTTCCCACATCACATGGTCAAGAGTAATGCGTTTGATATTCATTGACATCAGAGGACTGCAGCTGTGAAAAATATATTGATTAATCCTAATGTAGCCTAAAGGATTCCCATTCAAAATTCTGTTTTCCCAAACCCCTAAACCTAACATTTACGACAGCATTTACGACAGCAAATTTCAATTTACAAAAAATGAAATGACTGTGTTTTTGTCCTTTGAGTTTCTAGTCATGAAATCTATGCAGCCTACTCAATCACTTTTTATAGCTAATGTTTACAGGCCTCCTGGGCCATATACAGCGTTCCTCACTGAGTTCCCTGAATTCCTATAGGACCTTGTAGTCATGGCAGAGAATATTATAATCTTTGGTGACTTTAATATTCACATGGAAAAGCCCAAAGACCCACTCCAAAAGGCTTTCAGAGCCATCATCGACTCAGTGGGTTTTGTCCAATATGTCTCCGAACCTACTCACTGCCACAGTCATACCCTGAATCTAGTTTTGTCCTGTGGAATAAATGTTTTTCCTCATAATGCTGGACTATTGGACCACCATTTTATTACGTTTGCTATTGCAACAAATAATCTGCTCAGACCTCAACCAAGGATCATCAAAAGCCATGCTATAAATTCTCAGACAGCCCAAAGATTCCTAGATGCCCTTCCAGACTCCCTCTACCTACCCAAGGACGTCTCCGATTTGGTCTTGCCGAACATACCTACACGTACGCTACAATCACAAGACGCAGGTGTTCTAATTGTCCCTAGAATTTTGAAGCAAACAGATGGAGGCAGGGCTTTCTCCTATAGAGCTCCATTTTTATGAAATGGTCTGCCTATCCATGTGAGCGACTCAGACTCGGTCTCGACCTTAAGTCATTACTGAAGACTCATCTCTTCAGTGGGTCATATGATTGAGTGTAGTCTGGCCCAGGGGTGTGATGGTAAACGGAAAGGCACTGGAGTGACGAACCGCCCTTGCTGTCTCTGCCTGGCCGGTTCCCCTCTCTCCACTGGGATTCTCTGCCTCTGACCCTATTATGGGGGCTGAGTCACTGGCTTACTGGTGCTCTTCCATGCCGTCCCTAGGAGGGGTGCGTCACTTGAGAGGGTTGAGTCACTAACGTGATCTTCCTGTCCAGGTTGGTGCCCCCAACGTGTGGTAGAGGAGATCTTCGTGGGCTATACTCAGGCTTGTCTCAGGGTACTAAATTGGTGGTCTGTTGATATCCCTCTAGTGGTGTGGGGATTATCCTCAGCCTGGTCTCAGGGTAGTAAGTTGGTGGTCTGTTGATATCCCTCTAGTGGTGTGGGGATTATCCTCAGCCTGGTCTCAGGGTAGTAAGTTGGTGGTCTGTTGATATCCCTCTAGTGGTGTGGGGATTATCCTCAGCCTGGTCTCAAGGTAGTAAGTTGGTGGTGTCATGACGTTGGCCTGGGGGGGTGGTTTATGACAGTCATAAATACCTCCTCCACCCTTTTTCCTCTCTCTACCCTACTAAGGTTACATTTGCAAACCCCTGGGGTTTAGGTGGGGGGAAATGAACTATATTCTGGTAATCCGACCAATTGAACATATGCAGTGGTACTTAATGAATATGATGTCAGTTCGGTTGTCATCTGAGACATTCTCATCAATGATAAGATGACATAAACTCTACAGTGGAAAGTCTACACATCAGAGTTATCGGATTCACATGGAATTGTTGTTCAATTTAAATGTTTGAATGTGAAATTATTTGTGATGGGATGAAATGTGATTTTAGCTTCTAAAATGTGAGATGTGGGTTTTCATAAGGTTAGGTCTGCTCACTCAGTGGCCCGCCTCTGTGAAGGGACAAGGGCTATAAAACGTTTCAAACACACCCTTTTCTCCCTTCCTATATAAAGCCTTGACGACAATAGAACTTCCTGTTCCAATGAGGTAGGATGACGATCCTATGTCAGAATGGTTCAGATAATAACTACAGAATGAAGCCAACATCCGCATGAGTTTTGGTTGCGAATGGTATGAACTTTGAACTCTTATTCACGACAGAAGTGATACCTCCTAGCCGTTGAGTTAGCGACCGCAGCTGCAAACGCAGGTTAGGAAGGAACAGACAGAGTATCCCATCTACCACACAACGACGTTACTACAACTTATCCAAGTGACCACCAGAAACATTCTTCAAAGGACAGAGGACTCGGTTTGGCAACAATGTCTCCCATCTACCACCAACCTGCTGAAGCGCAGCTCAGAGTAAATATTTATTGCATTTTCCTTTTCCAAATGGGCGGTAATTTAGAATGCATAAGATACACAGCTTCGCCTTTGTTCCTGTCTTCCCGCTCTTTCACTCAACCCAGCCCCTTTTCCTTTGTGTAACAAGCTGTCATGTCTGTTCCGCCCGCTAGGGACGTTTTTCCTTTATGATGTAAAGAATTATCCAGGTATAATTAATTCTTTGTAAATGTAGTTCTGGGTGATTGGTTAGGTATTTAGTAAATAAGTAATTATAC
The DNA here is from genome assembly GCF_013265735.2 of Oncorhynchus mykiss. Taxonomy (NCBI): domain Eukaryota; kingdom Metazoa; phylum Chordata; class Actinopteri; order Salmoniformes; family Salmonidae; genus Oncorhynchus; species Oncorhynchus mykiss. The sequence goes on along the minus strand of NC_048569.1, from coordinate 479,631 downwards.
CCAATTTTGTATTGCTGATTCAAATTGTTAGCCAGGGTTCTTGCAGATAACCAAGAATTTACAACTTTCCGATTATGAGACTGAAGTAAGATGACGATTGATATTGACTGCTATTGATCTAAAATATTACTATATCTTTAAGAGTTTATTCGGAAGATAACAGCACCTTAAATATTATTTTGTGGTGCCTGACTCTCTAGTTAATTCCATTTACCTGATTAGCTCAATCAGGTGATATTAATTACAGAGAAATTATTTTATAGAATAGCATGTCATAGCAATTAATCTGGCATAGCCAAAGACACGACAGTGTTCTGTTGATATCCCTCTAGTGGTGTGGGGACTATACTCAGCCTGGTCTCAGGGTAGTAAGTTGGTGGTTTGTTGATATTCCTGTAGTGGTGTGGGGGCTGTGCTTTGGCAAAGTGGGTGGGGTTATATCCTGCCTGGTTGGCCCTGTCCGGGGGTATCAACAGACAGGTCCACAGTGTCCCCGAACCTCCACCTGTCTCAGCCTCCAGTATTTATGCTGCAATAGTCTATGTGCCGGGTGGCTAGGGTCAGTCTGTTATCTGGTGTAATTATCCTGTCTTATCTACTGTCCTGTGTGAATTGAAGTATGCTCCCTCAAATTCTCTCTCCCTTCCCTCGCGGAAGACCTAGGACCATGCCTCAGGATTTGCCTAGCCTGATGACTCCTGGCTGTCTCCAGTTTCAACTGTTCTGCCTGCGGAACATCCAGACGTTCAACCAATTACATTAAATCCCGGACGTGAAACTATGAGATCAGGTTGAATGTTCCATAGTGTCAGCAACAGTCCTGAACTAGCCTATCCTACAGTTCAACCCATTCTTTACTGTGGGTGACTTACAGAAAGCTGGCATGACAAACCCTGTTCATCACAGGAGCAAGTCGTGGAATAGGGAATGCTATCGCACTCAAAGCTGTCAGGGACGTGCCAATGTTGTCATAGCTTAGAGAGGAACCAGACTCTGAGAGTTGGCCTGTCCTCTTCTGGTTGTGCCAGGTGGAGATCATAAGAGTACATGGCCATTAAGGCCAGATCGTTCTTTAAGATGTTCATAGATGACCAGCAGGGTCGAATAATAATCACAGTAGTTGTCGAGGGTGCAACAGATCAGTATCTCAGGAGTAAATGTCAGTTGGCTTTTCATAGCCGAGCATTCAGAGGACGAGACAGCAGGTGTGGTAGTGACAGAGAGATTTGAAAACAGCAGGTCCGGGACAAGGTAGCACATCTAGTGAACAGGCCAGGGTTCCCTAGCCGCAGACAGTATACAATTTAACGTTTGGTACAGATTGTCCTCCCACGTCTGTCCCTCTTTGTAAATTTGTTAATTTTATCCAGGATCGCTTACATTAACATATCAGTTTTGAATTGAGTTGAACGTTCTGTTAGTTTCTGACTTTTTTTTTGTAAGGAAGGAAATCTATTTAAAATGGAAATGTTTGGGATTCCGTAAGTAGAGATGGAGTCCTCCATCGGGGTCTTGATAGGCAGTAGGGCTGATTTTGTTAGGTTCATTTTATAACTTGAGATATAAGCTGAATTGATCTATGATCTTTAATGTGTTTGGGTGTGCTCGTTTTGTGTAGCCAGTTGTTGTGATAACCATCTTGTGTGTTGACAGAAATACTTTCCACAAAACCTTCTCAAATAGATGTTAACTTCAAAGTAGGCTTACCTGGCAGAAGTAAAATACAAGTCAGAAGTTTGGACAAACCTACTCATTCAAGGGGTTTTCTTTATTTCTTTATTATGGAATCATGTAGTAACCAAAAAAGTGTTAAAGAAATCAAAATATATTTTAGATTCTTCAAAGTAGCCAAGATTGTGCAGAGCTGTCATCAAGGAAAAGTGTGGCTACTTTGAAGAATCTCAAATAAACAAATACAAAATATATTTTGATTTGTTTAACACTTGTTTTTTTTGTAGGTTTTTTCTTCCAGGCATGTAAATTCACTGAACCAGGGTCAGTAGTGACTCCTCTAGCACTGAGATGCAGTGTCTTAGACCGCTGAACCAGGGTCTGTAGTGACTCCTCTAGCACTGAGATGCAGTGTCTTAGACCACTGAACCAGGGTCTGTAGTGACTCCTCTAGCACTGAGATGCAGTGTCTTAGACCGCTGAACCAGGGTCTGTAGTGACTCCTCTAGCACTGAGATGCAGTGTCTTAGACCTCTGAACCAGGGTCTGTAGTGACGCCTCCAGCACTGAGATGCAGTGTCTTAGACCTCTGAACCAGAGTCTGTAGTGACTCCTCTAGCACTGAGATGCAGTGTCTTAGACCTCTGAACCAGGGTCTGTAGTGACGCCTCCAGCACTGAGATGCAGTGTCTTAGACCGCTGAACCAGGGTCTGTAGTGACGCCTCCAGCACTGAGATGCAGTGTCTTAGACCGCTGAACCAGAGTCTGTAGTGACTCCTCTAGCACTGAGATGCAGTGTCTTAGACCACTGAACCAGGGTCTGTAGTGACTCCTCTAGCACTGAGATGCAGTGTCTTAGACCGCTGAACCAGGGTCTGTAGTGAATCCTCCAGCACTGAGATGCAGTGTCTTAGATCTCTGAACCAGGGTCTGTAGTGACTCCTCTAGCACTGAGATGCAGTGTCTTAGACCGCTGAACCAGGGTCTGTAGTGACTCCTCTAGCACTGAGATGCAGTGTCTTAGACCTCTGAACCAGGGTCTGTAGTGACGCCTCCAGCACTGAGATGCAGTGTCTTAGACCTCTGAACCAGGGTCTGTAGTGACGCCTCCAGCACTGAGATGCAGTGTCTTAGACCGCTGAACCAGGGTCTGTAGTGACGCCTCCAGCACTGAGATGCAGTGTCTTAGACCACTGAACCAGGGTCTGTAGTGACTCCTCTAGCACTGAGATGCAGTGTCTTAGACCGCTGAACCAGGGTCTGTAGTGACGCCTCCAGCACTGAGATGCAGTGTCTTAGACCACTGAACCAGGGTCTGTAGTGACTCCTCTAGCACTGAGATGCAGTGTCTTAGACCACTGAACCAGGGTCTGTAGTGACTCCTCTAGCACTGAGATGCAGTGTCTTAGACCGCTGAACCAGGGTCTGTAGTGACTCCTCTAGCACTGAGATGCAGTGTCTTAGACCGCTGAACCAGGGTCTGTAGTGACTCCTCTAGCACTGAGATGCAGTGTCTTAGACCGCTGAACCAGGGTCTGTAGTGACTCCTCTAGCACTGAGATGCAGTGTCTTAGACCGCTGAACCAGGGTCTGTAGTGACGCCTCCAGCACTGAGATGCAGTGTCTTAGACCTCTGAACCAGGGTCTGTAGTGACGCCTCCAGCACTGAGATGCAGTGTCTTAGACCTCTGAACCAGAGTCTGTAGTGACTCCTCTAGCACTGAGATGCAGTGTCTTAGACCTCTGAACCAGGGTCTGTAGTGACTCCTCTAGCACTGAGATGCAGTGTCTTAGACCGCTGAACCAGGGTCTGTAGTGACTCCTCTAGCACTGAGAGGCAGTGTCTTAGACCGCTGAACCAGGGTCTGTAGTGACTCCTCTAGCACTGAGAGGCAGTGTCTTAGACCACTGAACCAGGGTCTGTAGTGACGCCTCCAGCACTGAGATGCAGTGTCTTAGACCGCTGAACCAGGGTCTGTAGTGACTCCTCTAGCACTGAGATGCAGTGTCTTAGACCGCTGAATCAGGGTCTGTAGTGACTCCTCCAGCACTGAGATGCAGTGTCTTAGACCGCTGAACCAGGGTCTGTAGTGATGCCTCCAGCACTGAGATGCAGTGTCTTAGACCGCTGAACCAGGGTCTGTAGTGACGCCTCCAGCACTGAGATGCAGTGTCTTAGACCTCTGAACCAGGGTCTGTAGTGACTCCTCCAGCACTGAGATGCAGTGTCTTAGACCGCTGAACCAGAGTCTGTAGTGACGCCTCCAGCACTGAGATGCAGTGTCTTAGACCGCTGAACCAGAGTCTGTAGTGACTCCTCTAGCACTGAGATGCAGTGCCTTAGACCACTGAACCAGGGTCTGTAGTGACTCCTCTAGCACTGAGATGCAATGTCTTAGACCGCTGAACCAGGGTCTGTAGTGACTCCTCTAGCACTGAGATGCAGTGCCTTAGACCGCTGAACCAGGGTCTGTAGTGACGCCTCCAGCACTGAGATGCAGTGTCTTAGACCGCTGAACCAGGGTCTGTAGTGACGCCTCCAGCACTGAGATGCAGTGTCTTAGACCGCTGAACCAGGGTCTGTAGTGACGCCTCCAGCACTGAGATGCAGTGTCTTAGACCGCTGAACCAGGGTCTGTAGTGACTCCTCTAGCACTGAGATGCAGTGCCTTAGACCGCTGAACCAGGGTCTGTAGTGACGCCTCCAGCACTGAGATGCAGTGTCTTAGACCGCTGAACCAGGGTCTGTAGTGACTCCTCTAGCACTGAGATGCAGTGCCTTAGACCGCTGAACCAGGGTCTGTAGTGATGCCTCCAGCACTGAGATGCAGTGTCTTAGACCGCTGTGCCACTCGGGAGCCCACTGAGATGTAGTGTCTTAGACCGCTGTGCCACTCGAGAGCCCACTGAGATGCAGTGTCTTAGACCGCTGTGCCACTCGGGAGCCCACTGAGATGCAGTGTCTTAGACCGCTGTGCCACTCGGGAGCCCACTGAGATGCAGTGTCTTAGACCGCTGTGCCACTCGGGAGCCCACTGAGATGCAGTGTCTTAGACCGCTGTGCCACTCGGGAGCCCACTGAGATGCAGTGTCTTAGACCGCTGTGCCACTCGGGAGCCCACTGAGATGCAGTGTCTTAGACCGCTGTGCCACTCGGGAGCCCACTGAGATGCAGTGCCTTAGACCGCTGTGCCACTCGGGAGCCCACTGAGATGCAGTGTCTTAGACCGCTGTGCCACTCGGAAGCCCACTGAGATGCAGTGCCTTAGACCGCTGTGCCACTCGGGAGCCCACTGAGATGCAGTGTCTTAGACCGCTGTGCCACTCGGGAGCCCACTGAAATGCAGTGTCTTAGACCGCTGTGCCACTCGGGAGCCCACTGAGATGCAGTGTCTTAGACCGCTGTGCCACTCGGGAGCCCACTGAGATGCAGTGTCTTAGACCGCTGTGCCACTCGGGAGCCCACTGAGATGCAGTGCCTTAGACCGCTGTGCCACTCGGGAGCCCACTGAGATGCAGTGTCTTAGACCGCTGTGCCACTCGGGAGCCCACTGAGATGCAGTGTCTTAGACCGCTGTGCCACTCGGGAGCCCACTGAGATGAAGAAAATACAAAAAGTAGTGTAAACATATAGTGCCCTACTCTTGACCAAAGTCCTATGGGGAATAGGGTGCCACAGACTTGGTGTGGTAGAATGTGTCTGTTAATGTTAACACATTGTAGTATTGTCTCTAAGGTTATTGGTCAGGTATAAACATGTAGTATTGCAGTTATTGGTCAGGTATAAACATGTAGTATTGTAGTTCTTGGTCAGGTATAAACATGTAGTATTGTAGTTCTTGGTCAGGTATAAACATGTAGTATTGTAGTTATTGGTCAGGTATAAACATGTAGTATTGTAGTTATAGGTCAGGTATAAACATATAGTTTTGTAGTTATTGGTCAGGTATAAACATGTAGTATTGTAGTTCTTGGTCAGGTATAAACATGTAGTATTGTAGTTATAGGTCAGGTATAAACATATAGTATTGTAGTTATTGGTCAGGTATAAACATGTAGTATTGTAGTTCTTGGTCAGGTATAAACATGTAGTATTGTAGTTATTGGTCAGGTATAAACATGTAGTATTGTAGTTATAGGTCAGGTATAAACATATAGTTTTGTAGTTATTGGTCAGGTATAAACATGTAGTATTGTAGTTATTGGTCAGGTATAAACATGTAGTATTGTAGTTCTTGGTCAGGTATAAACATGTAGTATTGTAGTTATTGGTCAGGTATAAACATATAGTTTTGTAGTTATTGGTCAGGTATAAACATATAGTATTGTAGTTATTGGTCAGGTATAAACATGTAGTATTGTAGTTATTGGTCAGGTATAAACATGTAGTATTGTAGTTATTGGTCAGGTATAAACATGTAGTATTGTAGTTATTGGTCAGGTATAAACATGTAGTATTGTCTCTAAGGTTATTGGTCAGGTATAAACATATAGTATTGTAGTTATTGGTCAGGTATAAACATATAGTATTGTAGTTATTGGTCAGGTATAAAGATGCAGTATTGTAGTTATTGTACTGTAGTAATTCCTCTTTGGTCCTTAAAGGTACTGATATCCTGGTGAACCATTCCAGTGCCATTAACCAGGAAGCCTGGAGACACCCATGAAGAAGGTGGACCTTTATGTTGGGCGTCAACCTCCGAGGGACCTATCTGACGTGAGTGAATGGCTGCTGTCTCAAATGGCACCCTGTTCCCTTTAAAGTGCACTACTTTTGACTAGAGCCAACAGAGCTATGATGAAAAGTAGCATATATATGGAATAGGGTTCCATTTGAGACCTCGACAATGAATCAGTACGCTAAATAATGTCTGTCTCAACTTCGATGTTAATGACAGTTATGTAGTCTAGTGTGTTATTTACCAAACTGAAAAGGTGTTTGTTTATTGCAAGCTTTGAAAAAAATGGTAGTAGTATTTAATGCCAGGAGATGGCAGTGTAATCTTGTCTGCAGTACTCTATGGTTATCAGCTGATCACCCATGTTATACAGGGCTGTCAGCTGATTACCCATGTTATACAGGGCTGTCAGCTGATCACCCATGTTATACAGGGCTGTCAGCTGATTACCCATGTTATACAGGGCTGTCAGCTGATTACCCATGTTATACAGGGCTGTCAGTTGATCACCCATGTTATACAGGGCTGTCAGCTGATTACCCATGTTATACAGGGCTGTCAGCTGATTACCCATGTTATACAGGGCCGTCAGCTGATTACCCATGTTATACAGGGCCGTCAGCTGATCACCCATGTTATACAGGGCTGTCAGCTGATTACCCATGTTATACAGGGCTGTCAGCTGATTACCCATGTTATACAGGGCCGTCAGCTGATTACCCATGTTATACAGGGCTGTCAGCTGATTACCCATGTTATACAGGGCCGTCAGCTGATTACCCATGTTATACAGGGCTGTCAGCTGATTACCCATGTTATACAGGGCCGTCAGCTGATTACCCATGTTATACAGGCCTGTCAGCTGATTACCCATGTTATACAGGGCTGTCAGCTGATTACCCATGTTATACAGGGCTGTCAGCTGATTACGCATGTTATACAGGGCCGTCAGCTGATTACCCATTTTATACAGGGCCCTCAGCTGATTACCCATGTTATACAGGGCTGTCAGCTGATCACCCATGTTATACAGGGCCCTCAGCTGATTACCTACAGTGCGTTCAGAAAGTATTCAGACCCCTTCCCGTTTGCCACATTTTGTTACGCCTTATTCTAAAATAGATTTATTTTAAATGTCCTCATTAATTTACACACAATACCAAATAATGACATCACAATACCCCATAATGACATCACAATCGCCCATAATGACATCACAATACCCCATAATGACATCACAATACCCCATAATGACATCACAATAGCCCATAATGACATCACAATACCCCATAATGACAAAGCGAAAATAGGATTTTAGAAAGTTTTGCAAATACATTACAAATTTAAAAATTACATAAGTATTCAGAACCTTTGCTATGAGACTCGAAATTGAGCTCAGGTTCATCCTGTTTCCATTGATCATCCTTGAGATGTTTCTACAACTTGATTGGAGTCTGTGGTAAATTCAATTGATTGGACATGATTTGGAAAGGCACACACCTGTCTATATAAGGTCCCACAGTTGACAGTTCAGGACATAGCAAAACCAAGCGATGAGGTCGAAGGAATTGTCCACGGAGCTCCGAGACAGGATTGTGTCGAGACACAGATCTGGGGAAGGGTACCAAAACATTTCTGCAGCATTGAAGGTCCCCAAGAACACAGTGGATTTGCAGAGCCCGGACTTGAAGCCAAATATCTCTGGAGAGACCTGAAAATAGCTGTGCAGCGAAACTCCCCATCCAACCTGACAGAGCTTGAGAGGATCTGCAGAGAAGAATGGGGGAAACTCCCCAAATATAGGTGTGCCAAGCTTGTAGCGTCATACCCAAGAAGACTGGAGGCTGTAATCGCTGCCAACGGTGATTCAACAAAGTACTGAGTAGAGCTCTTAAAAAAAAAAAAAAAATTATACTTACGCAAAAATGTCTCAAAACCTGTCTTTGTTTTGTGATTATGTAGTTGTGTGTAGATTTATGTAGAAAAAAACAACATTTTAATACATTTTAGTATAAGGCTGTAACGTAACATAATGTGGAAAACGTCAAGGGGTCTGAACACTGTATGTTGCAACGACCCCAGGCTTCCTCGGTGCTACCTAATCTGTGCTTCCATTACATTTGGTGTATATTGCAACGACCCCAGGCTTCCTCGGTGCTACCTAATCTGTGCTTCCATTACATTTGGTGTATATTGCAACGACCCCAGGCTTCCTCGGTGCTACCTAATCTGTGCTTCCATTACATTTGGTGTATATTGCAACGACCCCAGGCTTCCTCGGTGCTACCTAATCTGTGCTTCCATTACATTTGGTGTATATTGCAACGACCCCAGGCTTCCTCGGTGCTACCTAATCTGTGCTTCCATTACATTTGGTGTATATTGCAACGACCCCAGGCTTCCTCGGTGCTACCTAATCTGTGCTTCCATTACATTTGGTGTATATTGCAACGACCCCAGGCTTCCTCGGTGCTACCTAATCTGTGCTTCCATTACATTTGGTGTATATTGCAACGACCCCAGGCTTCCTCGGTGCTACCTAATCTGTGCTTCCATTACATTTGGTGTATATTGCAACGACCCCAGGCTTCCTCGGTGCTACCTAATCTGTGCTTCCATTACATTTGGTGTATATTGCAACGACCCCAGGCTTCCTCGGTGCTACCTAATCTGTGCTTCCATTACATTTGGTGTATATTGCAACGACCCCAGGCTTCCTCGGTGCTACCTAATCTGTGCTTCCATTACATTTGGTGTATATTGCAACGACCCCAGGCTTCCTCGGTGCTACCTAATCTGTGCTTCCATTACATTTGGTGTATATTGCAACGACCCCAGGCTTCCTCGGTGCTACCTAATCTGTGCTTCCATTACATTTGGTGTATATTGCAACGACCCCAGGCTTCCTCGGTGCTACCTAATCTGTGCTTCCATTACATTTGGTGTATATTGCAACGACCCCAGGCTTCCTCGGTGCTACCTAATCTGTGCTTCCATTACATTTGGTGTATATTGCAACGACCCCAGGCTTCCTCGGTGCTACCTAATCTGTGCTTCCATTACATTTGGTGTATATTGCAACGACCCCAGGCTTCCTCGGTGCTACCTAATCTGTGCTTCCATTACATTTGGTGTATATTGCAACGACACCAGGCTTCCTCGGTGCTACCTAATCTGTGCTTCCATTACATTTGGTGTATATTGCAACGACCCCAGGCTTCCTCGGTGCTACCTAATCTGTGCTTCCATTACATTTGGTGTATATTGCAACGACCCCAGGCTTCCTCGGTGCTACCTAATCTGTGCTTCCATTACATTTGGTGTATATTGCAACGACCCCAGGCTTCCTCGGTGCTACCTAATCTGTGCTTCCATTACATTTGGTGTATATTGCAACGACCCCAGGCTTCCTCGGTGCTACCTAATCTGTGCTTCCATTACATTTGGTGTATATTGCAACGACCCCAGGCTTCCTCGGTGCTACCTAATCTGTGCTTCCATTACATTTGGTGTATATTGCAACGACCCCAGGCTTCCTCGGTGCTACCTAATCTGTGCTTCCATTACATTTGGTGTATATTGCAACGACCCCAGGCTTCCTCGGTGCTACCTAATCTGTGCTTCCATTACATTTGGTGTATATTGCAACGACCCCAGGCTTCCTTGGTGCTACCTAATCTGTGCTTCAGTTACATTTGTTGGAGAATGCAGGCAACTCCAAAAGTCATTCATGTTTTGTGTTGATTGACTGCAGGGCCAATATTTTTACATTCATGACAATAAACTGAACCTTGGCAGTATGACTAGACTTCAGTAGTATTACATTGTCCTGTGTGTTCTGTTGATGTTTCCACGTTCTAAGTGAGCATGCAAGAGTGTGGATCATGGGGCAGTGCAGGTAGCGTTGAACACACCGCCCAGATCTGGGACCAGCCTCGTGCTGATCTAATCCAAACAGATCTGGGACCAGCCTCGTGCTGATCTAATCCAAACAGATCTGGGACCAGCCTCGTGCTGATCTAATCCAAACAGATCTGGGACCAGCCTCGTGCTGATCTAATCCAAACAGATCTGGGACCAGCCTCGTGCTGATCTAATCCAAACAGATCTGGGACCAGCCTCGTGCTGATCTAATCCAAACAGATCTGGGACCAGCCTCGTGCTGATCTAATCCAAACAGATCTGGGACCAGCCTCGTGCTGATCTAATCCAAACAGATCTGGGACCAGCCTAGTGCTGATCTAATCCAAACAGATCTGGGACCAGCCTAGTGCTGATCTAATCCAAACAGATCTGGGACCAGCCTAGTGCTGATCTAATCCAAACAGATCTGGGACCAGCCTAGTGCTCATCTAATCCACAAAAATCATGCTTTTCAAATCAATATTTCACTAGTCCTCATCGCCACTCTAGCTCTCAGTAATACATGTTGTGGTGCTCTCTTCACAGTAATACATGTTGAGTATACTGTCATTAGCAACACGGTGTTGCTGTCATTAGTAACGCTGTGTGGCTGTCATTAGTAAGGCTGTGTGGCTGTCATTAGTAACGCTGTGTGGCTGTCATTAGTAAGGCTGTGTGGCTGTCATTAGTAAGGCTGTGTGGCTGTCATTAGTAACGCTGTGTGGCTGTCGTTAGTAACGCGGTGTGGCTGTCATTAGTAACGTGGTGTGGCTGTCATTAGTAATGTGGTGTGGCTGTCATTAGTAACGCGTGGTCTCTCTCTCTCCGGGGGGACTAAAGCCCACCATGTCCTTCGTGTCAGGGAAGCTGAAGGAGACATGAGCCTGGCTTTCAAGATGGAGAAGATGTCCCCGATGAAGAAGTCTAAACTCTAACTAGTAACTATTGGAAGATGATGTGTCTGAAATGGCTGTATAGTCTCTATTTGTGGTGCGTTTCAGATAACTGTGAACACATATCACTTTCTGACGGCCATCCCTTTTGATTGGAGCAGTACCTTCCACAGGCTACGTGTTTTGCCCCGGGTAGAAGTGTCTTCATCACAGAAAAACAGGACCGGTTGAGTTTCATCAAATTTGAACGCTTACAAACAATTTGATAATTTCTTGAATATTTGTAATTTTTTAACGTCATTTTAATAAAAAAAAAAAAACGTATAACCCTTTACAACTTGTTTACAGGTTGAAATGGCAGATTCTATCATTGATACGTGCCTAAATTGGAACGCAGTCCCCGTACAGTAACATGGCGTCAGAACTCAGGCTCTTGGCTTTGCAGCGCAGCATGGGTTTAGAGACTGACAGACGCTCAGAGTGAGCACCGTGCGCGACAAGACGCTCCCCCATCCCTCCCCCTAATTGGACAACTTTTGCTCATTTGTTGTCTGAGAGAGGAATTCTGTAAATGGAGAGGAGTCGATGTGTTCTGAACGATGAGACGTTGAGGATTATAATAAATACCGCTTTGATGTCATTACAAGCAAACCACACACCCGTGAGGCCAAATGTGCACTTCACATTTCCATATTATAAAACTCATGTCATTTACAGTGTCCATGTTTATAATCCCCATGTTTAGTGTACAGTTACAAGGAGGTGATACTGTGTGTAGGTCCAAGCTCAGGACCCTGGGACTGAACACATCCTTCTGCAACTGGATCCTGGACTTCCTGACGGGCCGCCCGCAGCTGTTGAGAGTAGGTACCTCCACCGTCCCCTCAGGGGTGCGTGCTCAATCCCCTCCTGTACTCCCTGCTTACTCACAACTCCATCATCACGTTTGCTGACGACACGACGGTGGTAGGCCTGATCACCCATGGCGATGAGACAGACTATAGGGAGGACGTCAGAGACCTGGCAGTGTTGGGCCAGGACAACAACCTCTCCCTCAATGTCAGTAAAACAAAGGAGCTGATTGTCGACTACAGGAAACAGCGGGAAGGGGGGGGGGGGGGCTCCCGTTTTGAGGGTCAGCATGGTGGAAGTGTTGTTGCCTACCCTCAACACCTGGGGCCAACCCACCAGGAAGACCAGGGTCCAGTTGCAGAGGGAGATGTTTAGACCCAGGGTCCTTAGCTTAGTGATTAGCTTTGTGGGCACTATGGTATTGAACTCTGAGCTGTAGTCAATGAATAGCATTCTCACATAGGTATTTTCCCTCTTGAAGTGCAATTGAGATTGAGATGGTATGAGTGAGGAGTGAGTCTAGGGTGTCTGGGATGATGCTGTTGATGTGAGCCATGACCAGTCTTTCAAAGCATTTGATGTGAGTGCTACAGGACGATAATCATTTAGACAGGTTACTTTGGAGCTCTTTGGATCAGGGACATTGGTGGTCATCTTGAAACCTGCTGGGATTACAGACCGGGACAAGGATAGATTGAGATTTTTGAGAATGTTCCCTGGTATTCTGTGTGTGATTGTTAACGTTTAAATGTTCTGCTCACATCGGCCCCTGTCATCCGGAAAAACAGAGGCTTTCACGCAAGGCACAGTGTTATTTTCCTCGATCAAATCAAACATTTGTTACATGCACCGAATACAAGTGTAGACTTTATCGTGAAATGCATACTTACAAGCCCCTAACCAACAGTGCAGTTAAAGAAGAGTTAAGAAAATATTTACCAAATAAACTAAAGTAAAGTAACACACTAAAATAACAATAACGGGGCTATATACAGGGTGTTAGGGTACAGAGTCAATGTGCGGGGCTACCGGTTAGTTGAAGTAGTTTGTAGATGGAGGTAGATGGAGGTAGGGGTGAAGTGACTATGCTTAGATAATAAACAGAGAACAGCAGCAGTGTACAAAACAAATGGGGGGTAGTCAATGTAAATAGTCTCGGTGATCATTTGATTAATTGTTCAGCAGTCTTGTGGCTTGGGGGTAGAAGCTGTTAAGGAGCCTTTTGGTCCTAGACTTGGCACTCCGGCAACACTTGTTGTGTGGTAGCAGAGAGAACAGTCTATGACTGGGGTGGCTGGAGTCTTTGACAATTTTTAGGGCCTTCCTCTGACACCAGCTATTATATAGGTCCTGGATGGCAGGAAGCTTGGCCCCAGTGATGTACTGGCCCATACACACTACCGTCTGTAGTGCCTTACGGTCAGATGCAAAGCAGTGGGGGCGGTCCTGGGGGCGGTCCGTCAGGAAGTCCAGGATCCAGTTGCAGAGGGAGGTGTTGTCACGAGAATTATGTTCTCAATGTTCATAACCCAATTCAATTAACTACTCAGCCTGAAGCCCAGAATTTGTAAGAAACTGGTTGAAATTAATCAGACGGAGGCCCAGCTACGAAAGTTTATTTACGGGAGCGCTGGTTGGTTATACAAAACCATTCATTTTATACTGGCTTCTCACGCACACACATTCACACTAACATACTCACACACATTCACACTAACATACTCACACACATTCACACTAACATACTCACACACATTCACACTAACATACTCACACACATTCACACTAACATACTCACACACATTCACACTAACATACTCACACACATTCACACTAACATACTCACACACATTCACACTAACATACTCACACACATTCACACTAACATACTCACACACATTCACGCTAACATTCTCACACACATTCACGCTAACATACTCACACACATCATTAGAATAATCTCATGATTCTAATCAATTGCATCCAATCATATGGTTTCAGGGTGGAATATTCTAATCATTCACGTGATCAAATAAATCCCATTATCAATCCACCGTTAATGACTAAATAATACACACTGATACCTCATGTACTATCTGGAAATTTAAATGGTATCCAAGATTAATTCAAACCAATACATGTATGTACATTCGATATTCATCAATGACTGTTATATATTATATATTATATATATATAGATATATATATATATAGATACTACAATCTTATTATATCTTATATTACAATCTTCATTAAAAAACAGTCTTAACCCTCAAAAACAGTCTCATCCAACATGGGCCCCTCGTATTACAAGAAACGGAGCCATCTCCTAGGCCTGGAGGCCCGTATTCGTCATCCCACTGGCCGGAGCTTGGAATCAGTCCATACCTCACCATCTGTTGACCTCTCCAGAGTCCTGGTAATCAAACCTCTCACACAGGGAACCAAACAACATCCACACAGAACCAAAACACTCATACAGGTGAAAGTTGCCCACAACACCCTGATTAGGACATTTTTCCATTTCCCAAACATACTGTCAAACCAATTTGTTAGAGCATTATCCACCCCAGAGTTCTCTGCTAATTCGTGAGCTAATGTGGTTAAACCAGCCAGGGCCTTGGTCACTGATCCGTCTGGAGCTGTGTTATTGTTGATGAAAGTACAACATTCTGCTCCGAATTTCACACACACACCCCAACCTTTTCAGCCAGTAACATATCCAAGGCTATTCTATTCTGCCATACCATCAAACTAGTTGCCGCGGTTTGTCCTGCTAAACCTTTTATCGCCTCTCTAGTATAGTTGATGAAACGCTGTTGGTTATAGTAGATATAATTGATCCAATCTACATTTTAATTGAAAGTTGACCACCAGAAGATGCTTGATTCCAATCCAGCCCATATCAGATTCCAATCCAGCCCATATCTGATTCCAAGCCAGCCCATATCTGATTCCAAGCCAGCCCATATCTGATTCCAAGCCAGCCCATATCTGATTCCTAGCCAGCCCATATCTGATTCCTAGCCAGCCCATATCTGATTCCAAGCCAGCCCATATCTGATTCCCATCCAGCCCATATCTGATTCCCATCCAGCCCATATCTGATTCCTAGCCAGCCCATATCTGATTCCAAGCCAGCCCATATCTGATTCCAATCCAGCCCATATCTGATTCCAATCCAGCCCATATCTGATTCTAAGCCAGCCCATATCTGATTCCCATCCAGCCCATATCTGAGTCCCATCCAGCCCATATCTGATTCCTAGCCAGCCCATATCTGATTCCAACCCAGCCCATATCTGATTCCAACCCAGCCCATATCTGATTCCAAGCCAGCCCATATCTGATTCCAAACCAGCCCATATCTGATTCCCATCCAGCCCATATCTGATTCCCATCCAGCCCATATCTGATTCCAAGCCAGCCCATATCTGATTCCCATCCAGCCCATATCTGATTCCCATCCAGCCCATATCTGATTCCTAGCTTTGAACTCCAATGCTATCAATGTAAACTCTATTGTCAAAAGATCCTGACGGAGCACTCCTTCTCTCTCTTCTACCTGGCCCTAGGTCTTTGTGTTTGACAAGTTATGCCTAACTGCACTAGTGCACAAATACCGGTTCAATTTTCTAGGCAGGTTAGGCCACAGCTTCAGATCTCCACACAACCAACCACTCCCTCATTGTCTTGTCGGTTGTAACATTCTCTGTCCTATTGCATGTTCTTACTTCCCCTACGTCCCACCCGTGTGTGATGTATTGAGCCATACAATAATAATGTCCTCCTGTAACTGTGAAAGGGGAAAGTCTGGATGTAATGGGCACATGGGGGTACAGATAATGCAGATCAATGCAACTGTCATTGTCTGGCTTCCCTGCCTCCATGAACAGCTTTACCATACAGGCCATTCCCCTCGGTGCATCAATTCCATCAAATGGAAAGGGAATGGTTGTCAACTGAGGTTTTTTTATTTTATTTTACCTTTATTTAACTAGGCAAGTCAGTTAAGAACAAATTCTTATTTTCAATGACGGCCTAGGAACAGTGGGTTAACTGCCTGTTCAGGGGCAGAACGACAGATTTGTACCTTGTCAGCTCGGGGGTTTGAACTTGCAACCTTGCGGTTACTAGTCCAACGCTCTAACCACTAGGCTACTCTGCCGCCCTGTCGCTAGGCTACTCTGCCGCTGTGGCACAGGCATAACATTCTTCTTTCGCTACTGATCTGGCTGTATACTGAATCCATTCTAACCATAGGTTAGAATCCCCATAACCAGTTTCCACCTCAATCACTTCCTTTAGATCTTTCATCTGAACTATCTACACTGGCCCTTGGCTCTGGACGTCTCCACGGTCAGAATCTGTTTTGTTAGGGGCTCTGCTTATATTCTGGCTGGCTATAGCACTATCACTGGCCCTAACCTCTTCTACCCGGAATGGTACCGTAGAGAGGTAACCCCCGAACCCTATTGGTATTCGGTTCTTCTCCTAACTCTGTGATTGTTTGACAGTGTCCGTGTGTCTTACCCTCTTGCAATGTGTGATATGAACCCACCGCGAAGGCTATCACCAGGAGTAGTTGGTATGGCCCCTCCCAACGGGCCTGCTTCCCGTCTATTCTCCTCAGGGACTGGATCCATACCCAGTCTCCTGGTTGCATTGAGTGAATCACCTTCTCCTGTAATTCACCTGTCGGACACAAAATCTTGGACATACGGGTTTGGTTAACAAACAGTCTTCTCATGTGTTCTGCTAGTATATCTTCAACTTCTATGTCTACTTGTTCTGTCTGGCATTATCCATTATTTAAATTATTGCTATATTTGCTCTATTTATCTATTACACATTTTTTTTTTTATTATCCAATAGGCCACAAAGTATCCTAACCTACCCCCTCTTGATACATGGCCCTGCCCATATTGCCGCATAACAATGGTTTAGGTAAGATTAGTCAATTATCCTTATGTCAATCATTTCTAGACCATGGTTCAGTGTCTAACATCTTAGCTCCCGAAACCAACTAAGCTTTCATTCCCCTGTTATCTACCCATTCGGTATCACTTCTATCTTCTCTCTGCAAAGTCTCAGCAGTGTGGGGAGGGCTCCTCCGTCTGCCCTTCCTTCTGTCTGTCGCTCTTACTCATAGCAGGCAGTATCAAATATGGTTTTCTGTTTCCAAATATTGACTAAGTGTCTCACTGTCTCCCTGTCTGAACTCATGGATTGTAGAAAAATCACCTGTCTATGGTGGCAATCTCTAAGGTTATTACATAGGTTGATTAAAGTTATCTCGATGCTCTCAATAATCCTGAATCCCCACAGATGTCATATATCCCTGTCCTGTTGGCTTGGATTAGGTTCTTGATACTTAACATAAGTCTACCATTAATCCAAGGCTATGCCATTTCTGTCTTCTCATTGGTTCAAATTGCAACTATGTCAAAGAACTATAAACTCATTCATAATTATCAATTACCTTTAAAATCAGTATCACAGATGACCTCAAAATCATTATTCAAATGGCCCTTTCCATGAGGCTGATCAGACCGCAACAGAAAGCAATGATAGAGGTCAAAGGTCATACCACCCTTTTACAGTCGTGTTTCATACTATATTAGACAAATTAAAGAAAAACCATCTAACATTTTCTACATGTTGTATCCCAGGTTCCCAGAACATTCCCTTATCAAAATAATTCCCGTGTTTAATCAAAACTCAGAAAATAAAACTTAGAATATTCCATATGTGAGTGTACCCCTTTAAGATATCTGGGCAACACGGAAACATGGAAATCTTCTCAAACCTAATAAACCTAATAATGATAATTCCAATCATTAGTTTTACATTTCCTCAATGGTTCATTATATTTAATTGAACGTGCGCTCCAAGCTTGCTTTGTAACATTAAATCCGAATTCAGTCTGTCTGCAAACAGTCTCTGAAAATGCTTGATAGGAAAACCCTGCCATTAGACACACACAACTGTGATTAATGTGCACTGTCCCTTTAAAATAAAATAAACTCAACCTGCAATCCCCTTTACCGACCTGACATGGAAACAGATTATAATGTTAGAATACCTTAACTTCCTGTTCCAATTCACTGGTGTTACCTAAACAATCAAACCAAAAATTAATAACCAGAAACTATCACAAAACTTTTACGATTCAACTATTCAGACCTGAGTCGCAGTTGTAAATGAGAACTTGTTCTCAGCTGGCCTACCTGGTTAAATACATATTTTTTAAATATATTTTTTTATTTTAAAATCTGACCACTTTCTTATTGACCGAGTCACTGGTGCTTCCTTCTTTAGTTTTTGCTTGTATGCAGGAATCAGGAGGATAGAATTATGGTCAGATTTGCCAAATGTGGAAGAGCTTTTGTACGCATCTCTGTGTTTGGAGTAAAGGTGGTCTAGAGTTTTTTTTTCTCTAACATGCTGGTAGAAATGAGGTAAAACGGATTTAAGTGTCCCTGCATTAAAGTCCCTGGCTACTAGGAGCGCCACCTCTGGATGAGCGTTTTCCTGTTTGCCTGTTTGCTCACGCCCAATTTTTCAGTTTTTGATTTGTTAAAAAAGTTTGAAATATCCAATAAATGTCGTTCCACTTCATGATTGTGTCCCACTTGTTGTTGATTCTTCACAAAAAAATACAGTTTTATATCTTTATGTTTGAAGCCTGAAATGTGGCAAAAGGTCGCAAAGTTCAAGGGGGCCGAATACTTTCGCAAGGCACTGTATATAGGGCAGCAGCCTCTCAGGTGCAGGGTTGAGTAACCGGGTGGTAGCCGGCTAGTGATGGCTATTTAACAGTCTGATGGCCTTGAGATAGAAGCTGTTTTTCAGTCTCTCGGTCCCTGTTTTGATGCACCTGTACTGACCTCGCCTTCTGGATGATAGCGGGGTGAACAGGCAGTGGCTCGGGTGGTTGTTATCCTTGATGATCTTTATGGCCTTCCTGTGACATCGGGTGGTGTAGGTGTCCTGGAGGGCAGGTAGTTTGCCCCCGGTGATGTGTTGGGCAGACTGCACCAACCTCCAGAGAGGCCTGCGGTTGCGGGCGGTGCAGTTGCTGTACCAGGCGGTGATACAGCCCGACAGGATGCTCTCCATTGTGCATTTGTTAAAGTTTGTGGGTCTTGCGGGCCAGAATAAATTTCTTCAGCCTCCTGAGGTTGCTATATCTTACCGTGAATTGAAAAACTTATAAACCCTTAACCAACAATGCAGTTTTAAGAAAATAGAGTTAAGAAACTATTTACTAAATAAACTAAAGTTTAAGAAAAAAAAGTAACACAATAAAATAACGAGGCTATATACAGGGGGTACCGGTACAGGGTCAATGTGGAGGCTATATACAGGGGGTACCGGTACAGAGTCAATGTGGAGGCTATATACAGGGGGTACCGGTACAGGGTCAATGTGGAGGCTATACACAGGGGGTACCGGTACAGGGTCAATGTGGAGGCTATACACAGGGGGTACCGGTACAGAGTCAATGTGGAGGCTATATACAGGGGGTACCGGTACAGAGTCAATGTGGAGGCTATATACAGGGGGTACCGGTACAGAGTCAATGTGGAGGCTATATACAGGGGGTACCGGTACAGAGTCAATGTAGAGGCTATATACAGGGGGTACCGGTACAGGGTCAAACAAAGATGCCTCCCTGGCAACCAGTGCATATTTCCAAATGATGTTTGCATATAATGACAAATTAAAACGGTTATTCTTTTGTCCATTTATTAAATTGTTTATTAAATTATATTCTAAGCTCAAAATATTATGATTTAATAATTAATAATAGTAGCCATAATTCATACATGGCACCATGCAGGGCTCATTGAAGAAGAACATCTAGGGTTCTGACAGGGTTCTATATAGAACCTCTAGGGTTCTGACAGGGTTCTATATAGAACCTCTAGGGTTCTGACAGGGTTCTATATATAACTTCTAGGGTTCTGACAGGGTTCCATATAGAACCTCTAGGGTTCTGACAGGGTTCTATATATAACTTCTAGGGTTCTGACAGGGTTCTATATAGAACCTCTAGGGTTCCGACAGGGTTCTATATAGAACCTCTAGGGTTCCGACAGGGTTCTATATAGAACCTCTAGGGTTCCGACAGGGTTCTATATAGAACCTCTAGGGTTCCATTTACAGTGTGTTTGGAAAGTATTCAGATCCCTTTACTTTTTCCACATTTTGTTACGTTACAGTCTTATTCAAAAATGGATTAAATAGTTTTCCCCCCTCAATATACACACAAAATCCCATTACAACTAAGCAAAAACATGTTAAGAAATGTTTGCAAATGTATATAAAAAAAACTGAAATATCACATTTACATTAGTATTCAGACCCTTTATTCAGTACTTTGCTGAAGCACCTTTGGCAGCGATTACAGCCTCAAGTCTTCTTGGGTGTGATGCTACAAGCTTGGCTCACCTGTATTTGGGGAGTTTCTCTCATTCTTCTCAGCAGATCCTCTCAAGCTCTGTCAGGTTGGATGGGGAGCATCGCTGAACAGATATTTTCAGGTCTCTCAAGAGGTTCAAGTCCGGGCTCTGGCTGGGCCACTCAAGGACATTCAGAGACTTGTCCTGAAGCCACTCCTGCTTCTTGGCTGTGTGCTTAGGGTCGTTGTCCTGTTGGAAGGTGAGCCTTCACCCCAGTCTGAGGTCCTGAGTGCTCTGGATCAGGTTTTCATCAAGGATCTCTGTACTTTGCTCCATTAATCTTTCCCTCGATCCTGACTAGTCTCCCAGTCCCTGCCGCTGAAAAACAGAGTCTCATAGCAAAGGATCTGAATACTTATGTAAATAAGGTATTTCAGTTATTTTTATTTTTTAATACATTTGCAAACATTTCTAAAAACCTGTTTTTACTTTGTCTTGATGGGGTATTTTGTGTAGATTGATGAGGATTTTTTTTTTAAATCAATTCATTTTAGAATAAGGCTGTAACTTAACAATGTGGAAAAAGGGAAGGGGTCTGAATACTTTCCGAATGCTCTGTATGAAGCATGCGATGGAACCCTTTTTGGTTCTATAAGGAACCTTTTTTTCCTAAGAGTTTAAGCTACTAGAGTTATCAGATAGGATTTATTAATTACAAAAACTGGTACTTTTGTTTTGGTTGGAACCGGTTCATAAATGTATTTTGCTGGTCGGAACAGTAACCACATTTACATCCACAGTAAAGTCATGCCATAATAATAAAAACAATCACAACAGCTGAAGAAATAGGAAGTGTCGGGACAATTTTATAAATGTCGAACAGATCTTTTTGTGTCAGTAAAATGTACTATGCGGTGGAAATGCCCATATGTGCAAATATATCTATACAGCAACGCTCCCTATCCAACCAGACAGAGCTTGAGAGGATCTGCAGAGAAGAATGGGAGAAACTCACCAAATACAGGTGTGCCAAGCTTGTAGCATCATACCCAAGAAGACTCAAGGCTGTAATCACTGCCAAAGATGCTTCAACAAAGTACTGAGTTTGTGATACATTTACATTTGTCAATTAGCAAACACTTTTATCCAGAGAGACTTGCAGTAGTGAGAGCATACATTTTCTCATACTAAATGTGATATGTTTTTCTTTATTTCATACATTTGCAAAAAATTCTAAAGACCTGTTTTTGCTTTGCCATTATGGGGTATTTTGTGTAGATTCATGAGGAAAACACAGTTTAATACATTTTAGAATAAGGCTGTAACGCAATAAAATGAGGATGCACTGTACACTAACCAGATTTATTTGTGGGTAAAGTTGATAACATTACCGGTGGAGGGTTCTTATCAACAGTCTAAACCAATCTACATTTTCTAGAAATAAAATTAAAAAGCAGCTAGTGTGAGTTATTTTTGAATTCCCCCTATTGATTTAATGAATGTAAACATGTTTTTACATTATTTTTTTTTAAGTTTAACTTTCCAGTTTTGTTAATATAAATATACAATGAGCCTAACATCAACCCATACGTTGTCCTCAGTTTTCTCATCCTTCCAATTGTCCTGTATTTGTATTTATTATGAATAAGATGATCATTTTCATCTCTCATAACAACACGATGACGTAGCTACATATCCGAATCGACGTATTTCCGGTAAGGCCTCGTTGTATTTCTATGTTTTGGAGAAGAAGAAGAAGAAGAAAATATCTCTCACTATCCAGCTAGTCGGAGTGGTCTATCGCTTGCTTTGACCGCTGATTGTTACTTATTATCATCCCAAACAACTCCTTCCTTTTATATTAGAAGAAATAGCTATATGAAGAGTCTCCGGTGTAAAGGTAAGTGTTTATTGACAATAACAGAGAGATAGGCGTCTCTTTGTTCTATGAGTCGGATCACGCTAACGACCGTAGCTAGCTAGTTAGCCGTAGACGAAAGCTAGCTTCACATTCGGGCTGCTGTTTGATTTGAAATAGCTGAATAGCTAGCAAGATAACTGGCTAGCTCGGGTGTGTTATGTTAGCCACGGGCCCAGCTAGATAATTAGCAAGCTAGATAGGTAGCGATATGCAGAAAGGTTGAAATGACTAGCCAGCCCAGACTTAACATTATATCAATGTGTTAGCCACTGATAACGAAATGGGCTATGAACAATATTTGATGTGTTGCTAAATATCTAGTAATTGTAACAGTAGGCCGTTCTTTGCCTTAGTTGTCTTATGCTCGGTATACACTACACGACTTCTGAAATCGTAACAACTTGGACGTGCTCACATTTCCCGATGTCCTTGGCCCCAAATCTTTCTTCCCATCCACCCTAAAACCACAGGACGAGGGTGTTCACACAATGAGTTCCTAGTTGATCCTGTCCTGCTTTTCTCGGTTGTCATAGGAAGAAAACAAATATGTGCAGATGTATTTTTTTAAAGTATTGAGGCGCAGAATATGGTCTTGATTTCATGTCGTTATATTTTTATTTATTTCTGTCATGTAATGTAGGACACTGATGTAATATTGGTTCGTTTTGCTTTGCCTGTTGCCTCGGGTGAGTGGAGGTTTTATGTAAGTACCAAGGATTCTGTGGTTTCCTTTGCAAAAGGGGTTGCTTTTGATAAAAACGTATTTTTCTTCCTTCCCAATGAAAACGAATTAGAAAATGTTAAAATATGTATTTTATGTAAAATATATGAATGTTTATGGACGATGCACCATGCTGCCTTGTTGACAAAATGACAGAGCTGCTCCATTTGAGAAGGACATGCCTCCCTCCCCGTTTTCACCAGATGTGACAGGCATCGGCCTGGGCTCAACATAATTGAATCCGCCCAATTGTTTTCGTCTCACATGCTGAATGCTCAATGGCTATTGGGAGCAGTCCTTGCCCAATCATGCTGAAGCACTGCTCATACTATAACATGCAAACCCAAAATGTAGGACATGTCAGGACATCCGACAGGGGTCTGGAGAACAGAACAGCCGTCATTGGTGCGTCCTTGACCTGCTCAAACTATGCGAGTCTCGACGTAATGATCCTAGCCCAAGTTCATAGGATTTCAGCCAGATCATTCGTATTCGTCTGAGATGGCAAAAATGTAGCGAATTCATGTCAATGTTGTGTATTGTATTCCCGGCCTTAAACCCTCTACAGACTATGATTTTGGCTGTCTTATGCTGTGATTTTGCAGACACTTCCACATCGTTGGCAATTTTTTTTAATCGTAAACGATTGTTGGACATCTTGGCTCGTTCAGTGTAACGGGGTCTAGGTCGTAGGCTCTGACCGTTCGTTCTGGCGGTGTCTTTATCGTGTCAGGTGTTCCGAGCTGATCCCAGTGACTGACCAATAGGAACACTTGAGCACACAATTTGTCAGAGTAATATAACAGTTTGATTTTTAAACATTTACATGCTGTGCAAGAAGGAACGATTTCCCTAATAATCTTGTTTACATGATGGGATTTTGATAAATGCAGAAAATATCTAAACAAAATAAACCTTCCACCATGTTATTTTGGGGAAGCTTCTTTTGATTCTGACTTGGGACATATGAAGTTTATATGTGTAAACTTTTTTTTAAAGATTCATATGTTCAGTTTTTCCTGAACTCACTTCTCTCGCGCATAACCGTAGAGAGAGGCTTGCGCTGCTGGTGCATAGATCAAATACACCGCTGATGTTGACGTAAGCCTGTACCAATTTAACCAGCTTGATATCAAGATTTTAATTCATATCACATACAGTGACGTGATAATCGTAAAAGACAGAATCTGACGTACAGTCTGCACAAAGGCCTTAAACTCAACTCTACGAATTACTATGGAGTTGAGCAGTGGTGAGTGTGAGCGGACTGTTGCTAGCAGATTGTAACGTGCTCCATTAGCCATTACAGGATAGTAGGCAGGGCAAACCCTGGTAGATCATCTACAAATAAATTGCAGTTTTTGGACACATTCAGCAGCTTTTACCAGATTAAATACAATACCATTGGAAATCAATGTTAAAAATTCAGTTGTATATTCATAAAAACTTAAATTGAAAATTATGCTGTCAACTGCTTCTTTTTTTGGGGGGGGGTCACGTCACAGACGCCAAGCCCCTTCCCATGCCACTCGCAACAGACACAAAATTATCTTCTTCCTCTTTGACAACAAGCAGTGTTAACTTGCTATTTGCATTTGAGGTTTGGTCCAACACAATCGGTCATATGGACACCGAAACACATTGAGACACTATTTGACTGGAATAGAGGAGACCTTGACCTTTCTAATAATACCCTATTTATGTCTCAACTCCTAACATGTCGAACAAAGCAGACCCTACTAAAACGAGAGGATCAATGAACATGTTGTGGAAAATCAATCAAATGTATTTATAAAGCCCTTTTTACATCAGCCGATGTCACAAAGTGCTGTACAGAAACCCAGCCTGAAACCCCCAAACAGCAAGCAAAGCAGATGTAGAAGCACGGTGGCTAGGAAAAACTCCCTAGAAAGGCAGGAACCTAGGAAGAAACCTAGAGAGGAACCAGGCTATGAGGGCAAGCCAGTCCTCTTCTGGCTGTGCCAGGTGGAGATTATAACAGAACATGGCCAAGATGTGGAGTCAGCGTGCTCTGGGCATTACTGACTCAAATTAATGAGATGTGTCTGATGTAGTACAGAGTTTTTTTTTTTTTTTTTCAACAAATTTAACTTGGTGATACCATCTCAGTTCTCCTATCCTCTAAAATATAAGTTTTCTTGTTTGCGGGTTTGTTTTGATTTTGGAGCAAAAAATTGTAAAATAAATCAATCTGCTAGGTAGGCACCTCTGACTACATCGAGTCGCTGTCAGTTCATACTTGGAAAAATGTTACCTATTTTTGTCCTGTGTAAATGTGTTCTTTTCTTTGGGTGCTGCAATCTGTCGTGTTTTAGCCCTGCCAAGGGAGCGGGCGTTAATGCAGAATGACTAGATCCCATTTAGCCCTGCCAAGGGAGCGTGTGTTAATGCAGAATGACTAGATCCCATTTAGCCCTGCCAAGGGAGCGGGTGTTAATGCAGAATGACTAGATCCCATTTAGCCCTGACAAGGGAGCGGGCGTTAATGCAGAATGACTAGATCCCATTTAGCCCTGCCAAGGGAGCGTGTGTTAATGCAGAATGACTAGATCCCATTTGGCCCCTGAATACTTAATGATAAGCTGTAGACCACACTGTCACCAAGAGTTCTCATCTATATTATTCGTAGCCGTCTATTGACCACCACAGAACGATACTGGCACTAAGACCGCTCTCAACCAACTCTACAAGGCCATAAGCAAAGAAGAAAATGCTCACCCAGAAGTGGGGCTCCTAGTGGCCGGGGACTTTAAGGCAGGCAAACTTAAATCAGTTTAACCAACATTTTACCAGTATGTCACATGTGCAACTAGGGAAAAAACAAAATCCTAGACCACCTTTACTCAACACAAAGAGATGCATACAAAGCTCTCCATCGCACTCCATTTAGGAAATCTGCCCATAATTCTATCCTCCCTGATTCCTGCTTACAAGCAAAAACTAAAGCAGGAAGTACCAGTGACTTCCGTGTTGCTCAATACGGAAGTGGTCAGATGACGCGGATGCTACACTACAGGACCCTTTTGCTAGCACAGACTGGAATATGTTCCGGGATTCATCCAATGGCATTGAGGAATGCAAGACACGGATGTGCATCGTTGACATCGTCCCCACAGTGACTGTACGTACATATCGCAACCAGAAGTCATGGATTACAGGCAACATTCTCATCGAGCTAATGGCTAGAGCTGCCGCTTTCAAGGAGCGGGAGACTAATCCGGACACTTATAAGAAATCCCGCTATGCCCTCAGACGAACCATCAAACAGGCAAAGCATCAATACAGGACTAAGATTAAATCGTACTACACCGTCTCTAAAGCTCGTCAGATGTGGCAGGGCTTAAAAACTATTACAGACTACAAAGGGAAACCCAGACTCGAGCTGCCCAGTGACGTGAGCCTACCAGACGAGCTAAATGCCTTTTATGCTCGCTTCGAGGCAAGCAACCCTGAAGCATGCATGAGAGCACCAGCTGTGCTGGATGACTGTGTAATAATGTGAACAAAACCTTTAAACAGGTCAACGTTCACAAAGCCGCTGGGCCAGACAGATGACCTATTACTGCTCGGCATCTGCCCGTAAGGCAGGGTGGTGTGAATGGCCCAGTACATCACCGGGGGCCAAGCTTCCTGCCATCCAGGCGGTGTCAGAGGAAAGCCTATAAAATTGTCAGACCACACAGCAAGTGGTACTGGAGCGCCGAGTCTCGGACCAAAATGCTCCTTAACCGTTTCTACCCCCCCCCCCCCCCCCAAACCATAAGACTGTTGAATAATTCATAAAATCGCCACCGGACAATTTACATTGACCCCCACCCCCGTTCCCCCTCCCTTTTGTACACTGCTGCTGTTTGTTTGTAACCTATGCATAGTCACTTTGCCCCCACCTACATGTACAGATTACCTCAACTAGCCTGTACCCCTACACCCTGACTCTGTACTGATGCTCCCTGTATTTAGCCTCGTTATTCTTATTGTATTACTGTTGGTAAAATTATGATTAAATGACTGAACAAATCATTTTAAATGGAACTTTAAGTAAACTTAGTTACAAATAAAATACTCTGTTTTATTATATCCGATTTACAATGAGTTCATACGATGTGATTGTGTGACATGGACAAGGAGTAATTAAAGTTAATGAACACCATTCCAACTAGGAAGAAACAAATGTGTTTTCACAGTCCCCAACCCATAAGGTCGTTAACCTAGGAATGCACTCACTGTCTTATCTAAAAACCCCAGAGCTAAGTTTCTGTGGGTTCAACCATAGGTTATCTGTTAATTAGAACTGTCAGCTCAGTGGTGATCGATAATGTTGAGGGGTCAAAAGTTACCTGGGAGTGTGTTAGTAAGTTAGAATGAACTTTTCACCTCACTTTGTCCCGGTCGAGAGGAGGGGATTCTGTTAAAGCAATGAAATGACGTCATGATCTGTATATAAACTGTTGCTTGTGGTTAAGTGGGAGAATAAATTCTGTTACCTATTATTAAAAAGACTGGTCTCCGTCTATTTTATGCAAAAAATAATCTTACAAATTCTCATAAAATAGATTAAGGGTTTTCAATAATATATATATATATATATATAATAATTAAATTACACTAACAATTACTTTTTATTATTACTTTGTATTTGTCTACTTGGTAAATATGTTCTTCTTAAACTGCACTGTTAAGGGCCTTTAAGGGCCACTGTTAAGGGCCTTTAAGGGCCACTGTTAAGGGCCTTTAAGGGCCACTGTTAAGGGCCTTTAAGTAAGCATTTCATGGTAAAGTCTACACCTATTGTATTAGGCGCGTGTGACGAAGTTTGATTAGATTTTAATTTGAACTCACACTTCTATTATGAATAAGTAATATACATTTTTCCATAGGGGAAACGGCTCCAACTCACGATGGAAGACTGCTTGCACACTTCTTCAGAGAACCTGTCTAAGCTGGTCCGCTGGGCCCACAGTCACGGCACCATCTGTGCTCTCATCCCGAACCTCAAACACCTGCTTACCGAGGGTTCCCATGGGAACCTGACCGCTATGTGGGGGTGCAGCGCGGGCCACGCCTACCACTGGCCCCTCCCCGCCACCTGTAAAACAGGCCAGAAGGTAGGTGTTTTTTTTTTACACTGTGGCCAGTTTACACCACCCCGTTCACAAAAATGGTTCGCTCCTCCAGACAGTGAGTCGCGTGTCCGTGGCTTGCTATATAAAGCAGGCAGGCAGGCATCAAGACATTCAGTTACTGTTTAATTGAATGTTAGAATGGGTAAAACAAGTGACCTACACGACTGAGCGTGGTATGATTGTCGGTGCCAGGTGTGCCAGTTCCAATGCTCTGGTTCTCAGAAACGGCTGGGCTCCTGGGCTTTTCACGCACGACAGTGTCTAGGGTTTACCGAGAATGGTGTGACAAACATAAAAATATCCGGTCAGTGGCAATCCTGTTGCCAAAAACAGCTCGTCGATGAGATGTCGAAGGAGAATGGCAAGAATCGTGCAAGCTAAAAGGTGGTCCACGAACAGGCAAATAACGGTGCAGTACAACAGTGGTGTGCAGAAACGGCTTCTCGGAATGCAACTCGTCGGTCCTTTTCACGGATTGGCTATTGCAGCAGATGACCACACCAGGTTCCAATCAGATAAAAAAAACAAGAGGAAGTGGCTCCAATTGCCAACACTGGACAATAGAGGAGTGGAAAAACATTGCCTGGTCCAACGAATCCCGGCTCCTGTTGTCAAGCTGATGGCGCTCAGTGTTTAGCATGAGGGGCGGCAGGGTAGCCTAGTGGTTAGAGCGTTAGAGCGTTGGACTAGTAACCGGAAGGTTGCAAGTTCAAATCCCCGAGCTGACAAGGTACAAATCTGTTGTTCTACCCCTGAACAAGGCAGTTAACCCACTGTTCCCAGGCCGTCATTGAAAATAAGAATTTGTTCTTAACTGACTTGCCTGGTTAAATAAATGTAAAGAAAAAATGAGCAGCAGAGCGCTCTGTAAGCAGTATGAGTCATGGCCCCATCCTGCCTGGTGTCAACACTACAGGCTGGTGGCGGTGATTTAATGGAGCGGGGAATGTTTTGCTGGCATGCCTTAAGTCCCTTGATACCTATTGAGCAACTTTCCCTGACGAAGTCTGGCTTTTCTGGAGGCAAAGGGGGTTCAACCCAGTACTGTAAGAGTTTACAATCAGTGGACAGTTTGTTTTTCTGTAAATAATGGGGCCAATGTGTGACATTGGGATAAACATTTCTAAATGGTTTGAAACTAAAATAATTTTTATTTTCATGCAGTTCCAAATGTGAACTCGGAGGAATAATAGTGAATATATGCAAATTGGCCCATAACTCTGTCGTGTCTGTCATTAAACTGAAGACTTTTAGTTTTTATCAAAGATTCTCTGTAATTAGTATTACACGATCAAACTGATTAATCATGTAGCCGTAAATAACTAGGAAGTCGGGGCACCAAGGAAAATATTCAGATTACAAGGTTATAATTTCCTAATATAACCTTTCAGATATTTTATCTGATCAATTAGTCTTCGAAATAATGAATTATTTACTTTACCTCACGTTAGTCTCATTCCAAACGTCGTAAATTGTTGGTTATCTGCACAAACCCAGTCTTCACTATGAGTCATCCATACATCAATTGTCTTAAATCATTTATTTATTACTAACTAAGTAATTCACAGAAATGCATAAACAAACAAAGTAAATATGGTTACAAGAAATGATAAGGGAATGTGGGCTAAACCGGCATCGTGGCTTGGTGGACAAAACGGGGAGTGGAGGTCAGCTGAGAAGTCACTACAGAGTTGATCATTATAACAATTGAAATGCTAATCCTTTGCACATGAACGCTCACTCATTCGGGAACAATTGCAATCAATATATATATTTACGCTCAGTGTGTCGTCTTGATCGCTGGTGAAAAGTGTGTTTCTTTTGTAGAATTGTCCGTCTCTCTCTCTCTCTGTCGTGGTTAGAGGGGATAGTTCAGTGACATTCATTCATGTTGTTGTAGAATGGATGTTTCGGCGGTTGTCGTTCTTCAATGATACCAAATTCCTAGCTGCAGACTAGTAATTAATATCAAAGACTTGTTCTTATTCTGTCGATATCGATAGTCTAAGAGTTTAACCACGTGTAATGGTTAAAATATTCAGCAATGGTCTACAACCTTTGTCCCCTCGTAATGGAGGAAAACATGGTCTACTTGAGAATTTCTCAAAGTTGGGGTTTTATTCGGAATTGCAGAAAAGGGCCTGTCCCAGGATGCCTGACCCTAACTGGGCTCAGTGGCGGTCCTCTGATTTAGTTCAACTCAAAAGAGAATTGGAGTTTCCTTCATTAAACAGTCCAAAATCACATCACACAATTTTACAAACAGTGTCATACTCACTCATTCATCTTATACAACAATTAGATGTAAACCTCATATCTGACGCTATTATATAAACAGCGTTATGGTAATGTGGTCACACCGTCTCCCATGAGCTTCACCAAGTTGTAACAAACGGACCAGTTCGTAGCTGGATTCTTCACTGATCTTTTATACTTTCTCCGGAACATGAAATTTGTTCGTACTTCAAGTTCTGTGCGGTGGAAGAAATTCCTTTGTTCTCTATGAAACTTCACTCTGTCTCTTATACTGTGTGTCCATGAGGCAGGGTCTTCTCCTCAGGAATTTACGACCTCTCTCTGACCACAGCAGCCTAGTTGAAGGAGGCAAGGGGGTGGCAGGGAGAGGGGGATGAGGCTTGCTGTACCCAAAGAGGGCAACGTCATGACAACTCCATCTATACGACAACACGGGTCTAGGACTGTACGGCAACTCAGGGCTAGAACTGTACGGCAACTCAGGGCTAGGACTGTACGGCAACTCAGGGCTAGGACTGTACGGCAACTCAGGGCTAGGACTGTACGGCAACTCAGGGCTAGGACTGTACGGCAACTCAGGGCTAGGACTGTACGGCAACTCAGGGCTAGGACTGTACGGCAACTCAGGGCTAGGACTGTACGACAACACGGGTCTAGGACTGTACGGCAACTCAGGGCTAGAACTGTACGGCAACTCAGGGCTAGAACTGTACGGCAACTCAGGGCTAGAACTGTACGGCAACTCGGGGCTAGGACTGTACGGCAACTCGGGGCTAGGACTGTACGGCAACTCGGGGCTAGGACTGTACGGCAACTCGGGGCTAGGACTGTACGGCAACTCGGGGCTAGGACTGTACGGCAACTCGGGGCTAGGACTGTACGGCAACTCGGGGCTAGGACTGTACGGCAACTCGGGGCTAGGACTGTACGGCAACTCGGGGCTAGGACTGTACGGCAACTCGGGGCTAGGACTGTACGGCAACTCGGGGCTAGGACTGTACGGCAACTCGGGGCTAGGACTGTACGGCAACTCGGGGCTAGGACTGTACGGCAACTCGGGGCTAGGACTGTATGGCAACTCGGGGCTAGGACTGTATGACAACTCAGGGCTAGGACTGTACGACAACTCAGGGCTACGGAACTGCAGGGCTAGGACTGTACGGCACCGCCAGTACCAAGTTAATGTGGAGGCTATATACAGGGTGTTACTGTAGAGAGTCAATGTGGAGGCTATATACAGGGTGCTACGGTACAGAGTCAATGTGGAGGCTATATACAGGGGGTACCGGTACAGAGTCAATGTGGAGGCTATATACAGGGGGTACCGGTACAGAGTCAATGTGGAGGCTATATACAGGGGGTACTGTACAGAGTCAATGTGGAGGTTATATACAGGGGGTACCGGTACAGAGTCAATGTGGAGGCTATATACAGTGGGTACTGTACAGAGTCAATGTGTGGGGCTACAGGTTAGTCAAGGTAATTGAGGTAATCTGTACATGTAGGTAGAGTTATTAAAGTGACTATGCATAGATAATAACAGCAGTGTAAAGGGGGGGGGGGGGCAATGCAAATAGTCTAGGTAGTCATTTGATTAGATGTTCAGGAGTCTTATGGCTTTGGGGTGGAAGCTGTTTAGGAGCCTCTTGGTCCTAGACTTGGCACTCCGGTACTGCTTGCCGTGTGGTAGCAGAGAGAAGTCTATGACTAGGGTGGCTGGAGTCTTTGACAATTTTTAGGGTGTTTATCTGACACCACCTAGTATATAGGTCCTGGATGGCAGGAAGCTTGGCCCCTGTGATGTACTGGGCCGTACCCAATACCCTCTGTAGTGCCTTGCGGTCAGAGGATGAGCAGTTGCTATACCAGATGGTGATGCAACCCGCCAGGATGCTCTCGATGGTGCAGCTGTAAAACCTTTTTTGGATCTGAGGACCCATGCCAAATCTTTTCAGTCTCCTGACGGGAAAAGGTTTTCTCGTGCCTTCTTCACGACTGTCTTTAGTGTGCTTGGACCATGTTAGTTTGTTGGTGATGTGGACACCAAGGAACTTGAAGCTCCGAACCTGCTCCACTACAGCCCCGTCGATGAGAATGGGGGCGTTCTTGGTCCTCCTTTTCCTGTAGTCCACAATCATCTCTTTTGTCTTGATCACGCTGAGGGGGAGGTTGTTGTCCTGGTACCACACGGCCAGGTCTCTGACCTCCTCCCTATAGGCTGTCTCATCATTGTCGGTGATCAGGCCTACCACTGTTGTGTCATCGGCAAACTTAACGATGGTGTTGGAGTCGTGCCTGGCCGTGCAGTCATGAGTGAACAGGGTTTTAGATGTCAATGTAAAGTGACTCTCGGTTAGAAGCATTCCATAATTTGGGATTTGTGTGTCCATGAAAACCGTTTTCACCTGTAACATAAAGACACACAAAGTGTAATGAGATCTTTATACACAAACTATCCAACAGCCTGATGCCTGGTTCGATGTCTAATTTAACCTCTAGCGACGAGCAATCCCGTATCCGGGAGCGTAATCATAGCCTCAAGCTCATTACCATAACGCAACGTTTCCTATTCATGAAAATCGCAAATGAAATGAAATAAATATATTGAAACAGCTTAGCCTTTTGTTAACAACACTGTCATCTCAGATGTTCAAAATATGCTTTTCAACCAAAGCTACACAAGCATTTGTGTAAGAGTATTGATAGCCTAGCATAGCATTAAGCCTAGCATTCAGCAGGCAACATTTTCACAAAAACAAGAAAAGCATTCAAATAAAATCATTTACCTTTGAAGAACTTGGCATGTTTTCAATGAGGAGACTCTCAGTTAGATAGCAAATGTTCATTTTTTTCCAAAAATATTATTTGTGTAGACAAAGTAGCTCCGTTTTGTTCATCATGTTTGGCTAAGAAAAATACCGGAAAATGCAGTCACTTACAACGCCAAACTTTTTTCCAAATTAGCTCCATAATATCGACAGAAACATGGCAAATGTTGTTTAGAATCAATCCTCAAGGTGTTTTTCACATATCTATTCGATAATCTATCAGTGGTGGCAGCTGGCTTCTCATCAGAAGCAAACGGAAAAATACTGCAGCTGGAGATTATGCAATAATTGCAACGGAGGACACTAAGCGACCACTTATGGTCAGTCTTCCAATGATATGCCTACAAATACGTCACAATGCTGTAGACACCTTGGGGAAAACGTAAGCTGACTCCTAGCTCCTTCACAGCCATATAAGGAGTCATTGCCATGAGGCGGTTTCAAAAAATGCGGCACTTCCTGATTGGATTTTTATCTGGGTTTCGCCTGTAACATCAGTTCTGTGGCACTCACAGACAATATCTTTGCAGTTTTGGAAACGTCAGTGTTTTCTTTCCAAAGCTGTCAATTATATGCATAGTCGAGCATCTTTTCGTGACAAAATATCTTGTTTAAAACGGGAATGTTTTTCATCCAAAAATTAAGAGCGCCCCCTATATCGAAGAAGTTAACGTCAGTTTACACTGCCAAAATATAATGAGATCTTTATACACAAACTATCCAACAGCCTGATACCTGGTTCGATGTCTAATTTAACGTCAGTTTACACTGCCAAAATGTAATGAGATCTCTATACACAAACTATCCAACAGCCTGATACCTGGTTCGATGTCTAATTTAACGTCAGTTTACACTGCCAACATGTAATGATCTCTACACAAACTATCCAACAGCCAAAATGCAAGTCATGTTTTATGTCACACAATCTTGGGATTTGGACAAATAAAACAGTTAAAAACCGGTTTTAAATCAACTTGTGAATGTTATTGATTATGATCCCCCATCTTCATTTAATTTTTAAAAATCTTTTTATTTTACCTTTATTTAAGGTAAGAACAAATTCTTATTTTCAATGACGGCCTAGGGGGCAGAACGAACGACCTTGTCAGCTCGGGGATTTGAACTTGCAACCTTCCGGTTACTAGTCCAATGCTCTAACCAGTAGGCTACCCTGCCCGCCCCATGACATTAAAACATTGTCAGATTGTTATCAATGACTTCTAAAAGCTGGAACACCTTTTCAGGGAAATCCTCACCGGTACCCATCCTCTGGTACCCATCCTCTGGTACTCTAGTTTATAGAAAGGTCATATTGGAAGTATTCTGACCCTGTGACTTTTTCCACGTTTTGTTTCGTTACAGCCCCTCCCCCCTCATCAATCTACACACAATACCCCATAATGACAAAGCGAAAACAGGTTTATATTTTTATATATCACATTTACATAATTATTCAGACCTTTTACTCAGTACTTTACTCAGCACCTTTTGTAGCCATTATAGCCTGGAGTCTTCTTGGGTATGACGCTACAAGCTTTGCACACCTGTAATTTGGGGAGTTCCTCCCATTCCTCTCTGCAGATCCTCTCAAGCTCTGTCTGTTTGGATGGTGAGCGTCACTGCGCAGCTATTTTCAGGTCTCTCCAGAGATGTTCGATCAGGTTCAAGTCCGGGCTCTGACTAGGACACTCAAGCACATTCAGAGACTTGTCCCGAAACCACCCCTACATTGTCTTTGCTGTGTGCTTAGGGTCCTTGTCCTGTTGGAAGGTGAACCTTCGCACCAGTCTGAGGTCCTGAGCACTCTGGAACAGGTTTTCATCAAGGATCTCTGTACTTTGCTCCGTTCATCTTTCCCTCGATCCTGTCTAGTCTCCAAGTCCCTGCCGCTGAAAAACATCCCCACAGCATGATGCTGCCACCACCATGCTTCACCGTAGGTATGGTGCCAGGTTTCCTCCAGACGTGACGCTTGGCATTCAGGCCAAAGAGTTCAATCTTGGTTTCATCAGACCAGAGAATCCTGTTTCTCATGGTCTGAGAGTCCTTTAGGTGCCTTTTGGCAAACTCCAAGCGAGCTGTCATGTGCCTTTTACTGAGGAGTGGCTTCTTTCTGGCCACTCTACCATAAAGGTATGATTGGAGGAGTGCTGTAGAGATGGTTGTCCTTCTGGAAGGTTCTCCCATCTCCACAGAGGAACTCTGGAGCTCTGTCAGTGACCATCAGGTTCTTGGTCACCTCTCTGACCAAGGCCCTTCCAAATCATGTCCAATCAATTGAATTTACCACAGGTGGACTCCAAGTTGTAGGAACATCTCAAGGGTGATCATTGGAAACATGATGCACCTGAGCTCAATCTAGAGTGTCATAGCAAAGGGTCTGAATACTTAGGTATTTTTAGTACATTTGCAAGAAAATCTAAACTTGTTTTCGCTTTGTCATTATGGGGTATTGTGTCTAGATTGAGGCGGAAGAGAACGACTTAATCCATTTTAGAATGAGGCTGTAACAAAATGTGGAGAATAGTTGCGGGGTCTGAATACTTCACTGTATTCTCTCTGATGTTGTCAGGGCCATTCCACCAGGTCAAATTCCCGATCCATGTCAAATGTCTTTGTTGACTTCTGATTCTAAAGGAGCGGGGGGGCTGCTTCCAGGACAGCCGAAGCATCAACTCAGACAGCCTCAGTGTCCAGGGAGGGGCCTCAGCCCGTCAGAGCAGCCCAGGAGGTGAGAGGTTTCTGGGCCGCTCCACCAAGGCCAAGGGAGGTGACAGCAGCCAGACACGGGACTCCTGCGACTTCTCCAACTGCAGCGACGACAACACCGAGGCTGACGACAACGCCGAGGAGTATAACAACAACCTGTTTGATATTGTCTGTGAGTCTTCAGCCACGACGGACGAGGATGGAGACGTAGACTACGAGCCTCATCACAGACCCAGGAAGAGGGGTCCCCCGGGGGGCATGCCCGGCCCCCAGAGACCAGGGTCTGAGGACAGGGGACAGGGGGACAAGTCAGTGAAGAAGATCAAGCAGGAGACTGCTGAGGACTTTTACTCAGTACCTAAAGCCCAGCTAGCAGCAGGGGTAGGTACTGACTCAGGCCTAGCCTCTCACTCAGTCTCCCAGTCCCCAAAACCTAATAATTCCCTGTCCCACCATGCATTGCCACACAAACCCTTGCAGCTGGACGCCGACTGTTTGGTTGGTGGTGTGTCGTCTTCTCTGCTGGGCCACTCCTTTCCTCACAAACCTCTCCGAGGCTCTATCTCCAGCTCTATCTCCAAACCTTCCATGATGAGCACTAGTTCTCCCAGACATCAGGACCTGTCTTCGGTGTCGACCCAGGGCCTGAGCACCCTCCCTGGGGCAGGTAGTGAGCTGATGGAAGACCTGCTGAACCATGGAGGATCTGAGGGGCCGTTGGGGAACCTGACTCCCTCCTCTCCCAGTGGGATGAACCCTGACCTGGACCTCCTGGGAGCAGAGACCAAAGGAGAGGCAACAGGTACAGTTAACCTCTCGCTCTCTCTCTCTCTTGCTCTCTCTCTCACTCGCTCTCTTTTCTCTTCTCTTGCCCTCCCTGTCTGTGTGTGTGTGTGTCACCACACTGGTTCTGCTGTC
The DNA here is from genome assembly GCF_013265735.2 of Oncorhynchus mykiss. Classification (NCBI taxonomy): domain Eukaryota; kingdom Metazoa; phylum Chordata; class Actinopteri; order Salmoniformes; family Salmonidae; genus Oncorhynchus; species Oncorhynchus mykiss. Next base: position 442,727 of record NC_048569.1, on the reverse strand, counting down.
ATACATAAACAAACACAACCAATTGTCACAAAAAGGCCCCTCACCATTTCTGAGTGGTGTACCTGAGAGCACTTAAAGAGATTCTAAACATCTAGAATATAATGTACCGTTACCCCTTTTCTATACCGGTGGAAACCTGTATCTGTCTGTTTTGTTGTTTTATTTCAGTCTTTTCTGTCTGTTGTAATCTGTTCAGCAACACTGCTGCATGCTCCATAAGACATGACAGTTCCTCTGTGAATCCTGTAGGCCTCTTAAGGGTGTAACAGGACACGTATGTGTGTACTGAACCGTTTGGCACGGGGACCTCGGTTCGGTCCGCACTGTGAACTCTAATACCTCTAAAAATATATTTACAAAGTAAAAATACTAGGCCTAAAGTCTATGCCTAAACTGTGTGGTGGGGCCCTGCTCCTCTGTGTGGTGGGGCCCTGCTCCTCTGTGTGGTGGGGCCCTGCTCCTCTGTGTGGTGGGGCCCTGCTCCTCTGTGTGGTGGGGCCTGCTCCTCTGTGTGGTGGGGCCTGCTCCTCTGTGTGGTGGGGCCCTGCTCCTCTGTGTGGTGGGGCCCTGCTCCTCTGTGTGGTGGGGCCCTGCTCCTCTGTGTGGTGGGGCCCTGCTCCTCAAGTAAATCAGAGCTGAAAAAAAACCATTTCATGCTATTCTGTTAAAACAACTAAAGCCTATGTGCACGTTAATCAAACTTTAAAATCTTAATTGGCGCACTCCTTTTTGTGAGGCGCAGCCAGGAAGTACTTCTGTGCGATGGCGAGTGGTGGGGTCATACTTTGCTCTTGCACCCGTTATCGTAGACAGGCCATCACATTACCCCAGGGGTGGGAGATGTACCGTGCTACAGACACAACACCTTTTATTAGTCAGGGCGTCTGGCACTGAAGGAGGTAGTGTCACGGTGCGTTCGTAACCAAGGAAGAGGGAATTTACCACATACGACTGGGGAGAAATCCACTTTCCTCCAAGTGGTTATTACTATTGGGGAAACGATCATCCTGAGCACACACTTCTCCCACATGGTGACCTCACCTACTGAGGAAATGGCTTCTACAACAGCATTTAAATGCAACAAAACATTATATATGAATAAAAAGCTATTTATTGTGTTTTTAAAAAAACTATAATTTGTTTACAATAATGATAGCTGTACTTTTAGTTTATGGTTGACACCGCTTGTTGGTCATTAGCCAGTTGGCATTTCTCAACGAGTTCAAATCACATGAAATGCTTCCAACTGGTATTTTATGACTTCAGAGTGGAAACTTGAGGCCCGACGTAATAATCCGGTCACAACAGACAAAGTAAGGAACATTTTGAATTTAATTTACCGGACAGCCGAACCCGTGACCCCCAAAACCACAATAAGTACCGAACTTTGGTTTTTGGAAAACATTACACATTCACATATCACATATGGGGCGGCAAGGTAGCCTAGGTTTGGTAACGGAAAAAGTGGTCTGATACTCCTTCCATTTCAATATTATCGCTTGCACAGTGCTCCTTGGGATGTTTAAAGCTTGGGAAATCTTTTTTGTATCCAAATCCGGCTTTAAACTTCTTCATAACAGTATCTCGGACCTGCCTGGTGTGTTCCTTGTTCTTCATGATGCTCTCTGCGCTTTTAACGGACCTCTGAGACTATCACAGTGCAGGTGCATTTATACGGCGACTTGATTACACACAGGTGGATTGTATTTATCATCATTAGTCATTTAGGCCAACATTGGATCATTCAGAGATCCTCACTGAACTTCTGGAGAGAGTTTGCTGCACTGAAAGTAAAGGGGCTGAATAATTTTGCACGCCCAATTTTTCAGTTTTTGATTTGTTAAAAAAGTTTGAAATATCCAATAAATGTCGTTCCACTTCATGATTGTGTCCCACTTGTTGTTGATTCTTCACAAAAAAATACAGTTTTATATCTTCATGTTTGAAGCCTGAAATGTGGCAAAAGGTCGCAAAGTTCAAGGGGGCCGAATACTTTCGCAAGGCACTGTATTTGACAAATCAAATTGGATCTGATTTGAAACTATTATGACTGGAATGATGAGACTCTCAAAATGGATAATTTTTTTTATTTTCCTCATCAATCTACATACAATACACCATAATAGGTTTTTAGACACGTTTGCTAATTTATATATATTTAAAAAAGTGAGGTGTCTCGTTCAGAACCCTTCACTTTTCCCACATTGTTACGTTAGACCTATTCTGAAATTTATTAAATTGTTTCCCCCCCCCCTCATCAATCTGCACACTATACCCTATAATGACAAAGCAAAATATATTTTTTTTCGTTTCATTTTTGCTAATTTATTAAAAATAAACTTAAACATTACTTTTACGTAAGAATTCAGACCCTTTACTCAGTACTTTGTTGAAGCACCTTTGGCAGCGATTACAACCTCAAGTCTTCTTGGGTATGACGCAGCAAGATTGGCACACCTATATTTGGGGAGTTTCTCCCATTCTTCTCAGCAGATCCTCTCAAGCTCTGTCAGGTTGAATGGAGAGTGTCGCTGCACAGCTATTTTCAGGTCTCTCCAGAGATGTTAGATCGGGTTCAAGTCCGGGCTCTGGCTGGGCCACTCAAGCACATTGAGACTTGTCCTTAAGCCACTCCTGCGTTATCTTGTCTGTGTGCTTAGGGTCACTGTCCTGTTGGAAGGTGAACCTTTGCCTCAGCCTGAGGTCCTGAGTGTTCTGGAGCAGGTTTTCATCAAGGATCTCTCTGTACTTTGCTCCTTCATCTTTCCCTCGATCCTGACTAGTCTCCCAGTCCCTGCCGCTGAAAAACATCCCCACAGCATGATGCTACGACCACCATGCTTCACAATAGGGATGGTGCCAGGTTTCTTCCAGACATGATGCTGCCACCACCATGCTTCACCGTAGGGATGGTGCCAGGTTTCTTCCAGACGTGACACTTGACATTCAGGCCAATAAGTTCAATCTTGGTTTCATCAGACCAGAGAATCTTGTTTCTCATGGTCAGTCTTTTGGTGCCTTTTGGCAAACTCCAAGCGGGCTGTTATGTGCCTTTTACTAAAAAGGATTTAAAAAATAATAATAATAATTAAATCCTCAATCTACACACAACACCCCATAATGACAAAGCGACAACAGGTTTTTAAACATTTTTGCACATTATATAAAATGTTTAAATGAACAGAAATACCTTATTGACATACAGTTGAAGTCGGACGTTTACATACACTTAGGTTGGAGTCATTAAAACTCGTTTTTCAACCACTCCACAAATTTCTTGTTTACAAACTATAGTTTTGGCAAGTCAGTTAGGACATCTACTTTTTGCATGACACAAGTCATTTTTCCAACAATTGTTTACAGACAGATTATTTCACTTATAATTCCCTGTATCACAATTCCAGTGGGTCAGAAGTTTACATACACTAAGTTGACTGTGCCTTTAAACAGCTTGGAAAATTCCAGAAAATGATGTCATGGTTTTAGAAGCTTCTGATATGCTAATTGACATCATGTGAGTCAATTGGAGGTGTACCTGTGGATGTATTTCAAGGTCTACCTTCAAACTCAGTGCCTCTTTGCTTGACATCATGGTAAAATCAAAATAAATCAGCCAAGACCTACAATAAATTGTAGACCTCCACAAGTCTGGTTCATCCTTGGGAGCAATTTCCAAACACCTGTCAAAAAATGATTCAGCTTTCCCTGACTGTACAGTGCCTTTTCAATGTTAGGGTTGACTTTCCCTGACTGTACAGTGCCTTTTCAATGTTAGGGTTGATTGCGGGCCTCAAATGTTAAACTTTTATCACATAGTCGGGAGGTTGCGGATGAGTAAGAAGAAACGGCTGACCTGCGCACCACTAATCTCAATATAAGGTGAGTTATTAAACCTTTTCGTTGTTGAGTGATCACATATATAATTCTAGCCGTTTTGTGTAATGTAGCTCTGTGAAATCGGATTTCATTGTATTGAGATTGCCTGTATGCTGTAACTAAGGAGAGCACTATGTTTCCGTCCTAAATCCCACCCCATTCCCTAAGTATTGCACTGCTTTTGCCCAGTGCCCATAGGGAATAGGGTCCCATTTAGGGAATTAAGGTGCCAACAGTAGACTGTTTTTCTTCATGTGAAACAGTGAATGAGCACGTGTTCAATCCCATTTTATAGGTCCACCAGACTGTTCCAAGAAGATGGAGTGAGCTGTTTTTTACTTTGAGAGAAATGGTTAGTTATTTGTATGTACATTTCCAATTAAATGTGCTTTTAAATGTCATGACCAATCAAAATCATGTTTTTCATTTTTAATTGGATGATATTTGGATGAAACCAGATCAGAAGTATGAATAAATTATAAATGTTGTTTCTACATCGCTAAAGTTTGATTATAAAGTTACTCCCCCAAACACTTGGATTCAGGAGGCGGGATTATTAAGATGATCGGGTGACATCACTTTTAATAGACCAATGGTAACATGATTATTATTTCACCTAATTTAAATAAGTAGGGGCTTGTAACCAACATCAGAGATGGTGTGTTTGTAGAGGGGCGTGTCCTATATAGCTCTAAAGCTACTCTACTGGTGCCAAAATCTGACTGTAGGGTGGCAGCTAATATCATTTAAAGTTTTTACTCATTCGTTTACCCTTTCATCCGGCTAGCTAGGTCTTTAGCCAGCATAGAACGGGGGGGGGGGGTTGTTCAAAACTCAGGTCAACACGTCCGTCAGGGCTGCTGTGAACCGCGTCACGAGACTTAACAAAGAGATGCAGATCCAGTGATGTTTCACCAAATTAGGTTGAGATGATTTTACTGCAACGTTGTGTTTTCAAAGAGCTGTCAGTCAAGGCCACCTCGTGAATATAAGTTCCCCCGCAAACTCAACCGGTCTTTTTTTTTTTTTTTTTTTACTTCCTGGTAGGAAGTACTTTTTCCTCTAAATTTAGTCTTGTTTGACATGGGAATCAGAATGACTGTTGAGGACCTATGACTAGGCATTGTTCAGTGAATACTGTGTAAAATAAACTGTAATAAAAAAAAATGTATAGCCAAACTGTGTTGTCATTATGTCTCATAGGGATTATAGTTTAAAGATGCACTATGTAGAAATCGCTCCGCCATTTCCTGGTTGCAAAATTTCAAAAGTTTGCCCAATTTCAGTTTGTGACAGAACGAGAAAGGCCAGTGTAGAGAATCATTGTACCATCATCTAAACCACTGTGAAATTGATCTTCTCCATAACTCAAAATATTGTATTTTCAGCTGTTTGAAGCTGGTGGACAAAACTGAAAGTAAAAAAAACAAAAAAACGCAAAAACTAAACTTAAAAACAGGAAGCATAGAAATAGCACACACAGAACAGATCTGCCGTTTCTTAGACTCGGCGACAGATCTATAACTCTAATTTCTATGAGTTTGTTCGGCTCATCCAAAAAGTGACATATTGCCACTTTTAATGGAAAATATTTATATAAACCTGTCTGATTCCTCCTTTTTATTTTTAGACGTAATCTGGCCCACCTCTTCAAGCCACTGCCTGACCAGCGAACCGGCAGAGGAGAGGCGGCGCGTTGAAGAGTTTGTTGCTAGAATAGGTGCGACCATTCTGGAACTACGCTAGTTTTCAAATGACACTATTGATGAAGGTTTTCTCCTAGGCACATTTTGTAGAAATTGCTCTGTGTTTTGTTTTAGTGTGTAAATATCTCTGTTGTTCTCTACAGATCTGGGTCAGCTACAGAGTCTACAGACAGTCATCCACCAGGTTCTGTCTTTCCGTGACAAGAAAATGGAGAGAGGGGAGGATTGGAAAACGGAGAGAGGGGAAGAGAGGAGAACGGAGAGAGGACAGGATTGGAAAATGGAGAGAGGGGAGGATTGGAAAACGGAGAGAGGACAGGATTGGAAAACGGAGAGAGGGGAAGAGAGGAGAACGGAGAGAGGGGAAGAGAGGAGAACAGGGAGAGGGGAAGAGAGGACAACGGAGAGAGGGCAGGATTGGAGAATGGAGAGAGGGGAGGATTGGAAAACAGAGAGAGAGGAAGAGAGGAGAACGGAGCGAAGGCAGTACCATGAGGATAGAGCTCCCAGTCATTATCCCCAGCCCCACATTTATCAACCCAACACCCATCAGCAACAGACCCAGTTCCAGTCCCATCTTGAGACCCATCAGCCACAGCTTCAACCCCAGCCGGAGCCGACGCGCTGGCGAGGCCGTCACAGGGAGCAGCTGCAGGGCCAGCAGGAGCTCTACCCCGGCTCAGGAGTTCTGCTGTCCTCCCTGCAGCTAGCTGCCATGTTTCAGGAGGCCAGAGGGAACTGCATGAGACTCTTTCATCTCCTATTCGAGCATTTCTTCACCGAGGAAGACCTCATAGGGGCGGTGGCCTTCGGCAGGAGGGGGAAAGTACCTGACGGCAAGAAGATTCTTGACCGCAGAACGGTGGACGCAATCATAGGTGAGGAGGAGTAGAAGACTGTTAATGGACTTTTTCGGGCCCTGGTCTAAAGTAGTGCACTATATAGAGGGAATAGGGCTCTGGTCTAAAGTAGTGCACTATATAGAGGGAATAGGGACCTGGTCTAAAGTAGTGCACTATATAGAGGGAATAGGGCTCTGGTCTAAAGTAGTGTACTATATAGAGGGAATAGGGCCCTGGTCTAAAGTAGTGTACTATATAGAGGGAATAGGGCTCTGGTCTAAAGTAGTGTACTATATAGAGGGAATAGGGCCCTGGTCTAAAGTAGTGTACTATATAGAGGAAATAGGGCCCTGGTCTAAAGTAGTGTACTATATAGAGGGAATAGGGCTCTGGTCTAAAGTAGTGTACTATATAGAGGGAATAGGGCCCTGGTCTAAAGTAGTGTACTATATAGAGGGAATAGGGCCCTGGTCTAAAGTAGTGCACTATATAGGGAATAGGGCCCTGGTCTAAAGTAGTGTACTATATAGAGGGAATAGGGCCCTGGTCTAAAGTAGTGTACTAGTACTATATAGAGGGAATAGGGCCCTGGTCTAAAGTAGTATACTATATAGAGGGAATAGGGCCCTGGTCTAAAGTAGTGCACTATATAGAGGGAATAGGGCTCTGGTCTAAAGTAGTGCACTATATAGAGGGAATAGGGCCCTGGTCTAAAGTAGTGTACTAGTACTATATAGAGGGAATAGGGACCTGGTTTAAAGTAGTGCACTATATAGAGGGAATAGGTTGCCATACACGTGATTGTTACTTGTGTTTTCTACTCTGGGCCCATGTATGTATTGACTCATATCAACTGCTCAACGTGTCAGTTAACTCACTGTATCTACACTTCACAGCGTACGTCCTCCACTGCTCTGCCCTGGATGGATGGACGTCGGTGGAGTCGTCCAAACTGAAGAAGGCATGCATCAATAAGTGTAGACTGAGGATGTGTCAGAGGAGAATTGTTACATGTCCTGACGACTTTCCGCAGGTCAGGGTCTGAGGATCCTACCGTTGTGGAGGAAAGGAGGTCATCATGTCTGCCTTCTGTTAGACATGAGACCATGTCTTTGTCCCAAACGGAACCCTATTGCCTTCATATGGGCTCTGGTCAAAAGTAGTGCTCTATATAGGGCTCTGGTCAAACGTAGTGCTCTCTCTAGGGAATCTGGTGCCATTTTGAACATGGCCTGTGGGATGACGTGTCTTCTAATCTAGAAGACATGACGCCAGCGGAATGCAGGGTTCTATGTTCTTTACTTCCATTTTTCCTGCATTAAGTTATTGTTGTTAGTAACGATGTTAGACCAATGACTGAAGGAGAAACGTTGTGTGTAATGATGTTAGACCAATGACTGAAGGAGAAACGTTGTGTGTAATGATGTTAGACCAATGACTGAAGGAGAAACGTTGTGTGTAACGATGTTAGACCAATGACTGAAGGAGAAACGTTGTGTGTAATGATGTTTGACCAATGACTGAAGGAGAAACGTTGTGTGTAATGATGTTTGACCAATGACTGAAGGAGAAACGTTGACAGTATGTTGCCCTGAAATAAATGGTCAATCCCCTTCGATGTTGTCGATTAAATTATTTAATGGATATTTAAATAGACAGGCCTTGATCTCAGCCATAGAAGGGTTTAAACTTATCTCTTCATGTTTCTCTACAACTTTTCTTTAATCATGTCCCAGTTTTATATTAGTGATTCGTGTTGAAGACTAGCTATAGTTGAAGTCGGAAGTTTAAATACACTTAGGTTGGAGTCATTAAAACTCGTTTTTCAACCACTCCACACATTTCTTGTTAACAAACTATAGTTTTGGCAAGTCAGTTAGGACATCTACTTTGCATGACACAAGTCATTTTTCCAACAGTTGTTTACAGACAGATTATTTCACTTATAATTCACTCTATCACAATTCCAGTGGGTCAGACGTTTACATACACTAAGTTGACTGTGCCTTTAAACAGCTTGGAAAATTCCAGAAAATGATGTCATGGCTTTAGAAGCTTCTGATAGGCTAATTGACATCATGTGAGTCAATTGGAGGTGTACCTGTGGATGTATTTCAAGGTCTACCTTCAAACTCAGTGCCTCTTTGCTTGACATCATGGTAAAATCAAAAGAAATCAGCCAAGACCTCAGAAAAATAATTGTAGACCTACACAAGTCTGGTTCATTCTTGGGAGCAATTTCCAAACGCCTGAAGGTACCACGTTCATCTGTACAAACAATAGTACGCAAGTATAAACACCATGGGACCACGCAGCCGTCATACCGCTCAGGAAAGAGATTAGTTCTTTCTCCTAGAGATGAACGTACTTTGGTGCGAAAAGTGCAAATCAATCCCAGAACAACAGCAAAGGACCTTGTGAAGATAATGGAGGAAACAGGTACAAAAGTATCTATATCCACAATGAAACAAGTCCTATATCGACATAACCTGAAAGGCAGCTCAGCAAGGAAGAAGCCACTGCTTCAAAACCGCCATTAAAAAAGACAGACTACGGTTTGCAACTGCAAATGGAGACAAAGAACGTTGAAGAAATGTCCTCTGGTCTGATGAAACATAAATAGAACTGTTTGGCCATAATGACCATCGTCATGTTTGGAGGAAAAAGGGGGATGCTTGCAAGCCGAAGAACACCATCCCAACCGTGAAGCACGGGGGTGGAAGCATCATGTTGTGGGGGTGCTTTGCTGCAGGAGGGACTGGTGCACTTCACAAAATAGATGGCATCATGAGGTAGTAAAATTATGTGAATATATTGAAGCAACATCTCAAGACATCAGTCAGGAAGTTAAAGCTTGGTCACAAATGGGTCTTCCAAATGGACAATGACCCCAAGCATACTTCCAAAGTTGTGGCAAAATGGCTTAAGGACAACAAAGTCAAGGTATTGGAGTGGCCATCACAAAGCCCTGACCTCAATCCTATAGAAAATATGTGGGACAAACTGAAAAAGTGTGTGCGAGCAAGGAGGCCTACAAACCTGACTCAATTACACCAGCTCTGTCTGGAGGAATGGGCCAAAATTCACCCAACTTATTGTGGGAAGCTTGTGGAAGGCTACCCAAAACATTTGACCCAAGTTAAACAATTTAAAGACAATGGTACCAAATAATAATTGAGTGTATGTAAACTTCTGACCCACTGGGAATGTGATGAAAGAAATGAAAGCTGAAATAAATCATTCTCTCTACTATTATTCTGACATTTCACATTCTTAAAATAAAATGGTGATCCTAACTGACCTAAGACAGGGAATTTTTACTAGGATTTAATGTCAGGAATTGTGAAAAACTTGAGTTTAAATGTATTTGGCTAAGGTGTATGTAAACTTCCGACTTCAACTGTATGTACTAAATAGCTAATCGATATTTTAAAACTTTTCCCAACTCCCTTTCATTTATTAAAACACATATAGGACCGATAACTGTATAGAGTTTTAAAGCAAGTGGGAAAAACTCCTCTCATATTGGAAAGTTAACTGCACCTGTTATGAGTAGCAGGTAGGTTCCAGTTTCTCTCGTAATGTTTTCCGTTTCCTTTTTATTTGGCCTTCGTGCATTCTGCATGTGTTCTCTCATATGTTGGAACCGTGGCGGGGGGGGGGGGGGGGGGGGGGGGGTTCTGACTACACTAGTTTGAAAGTGACCCTACTCTGTATGTTCTCTGAACTATGACCCCTTTTCCAACACCCATAGACACTCTCCCAGTGTTAACTTCATTTAGCTTTTTTATGTACTTTAAAATTATTTCTGTAATAAAGTTACTATAATTATTATTATTATTATGTACATATTGAAACTGTTATACCCTGTCTCACCCTTCCTGTCTCTGTTGCCAGTGGGACCAGCTCTGTGTGAGATAGAGCGGCTGCGAGCGTTGCTGAGTGTTGAGCGTAGCCGCAGTGAGCAGATGGGGGAGACCATCTCTAGTCTGAAACAGGACAAGGAGCTGCTGCAGCAGGAACTCACTAAGAAGGCTGAACTCATCTGTGACTTCCTGCAAGACCAGCTACGACCAGGTACGCTCTTACTACGCCCAGGTAGGCACCTCTCATTCTTCTCAGGTACCCTATGAGCTCAATGGGATGTTATATAATGGGATATTAATATTGAGGGTTATGTGTTCAACGCTGACAGACAGGGTAGAGGTGATGGAGTGGCCATTTTGATAGAAAAAAAACAAGTTGTCTCTTTACAAAAAATCAAATTTTCCCAAAAATTGTCACTACTACCTGTCTGTTTGTCTGGATAAAAATGTATCCATAATTGTTATAGGGGTCTACCGTCCTCCCTCGGCTGTGCACTCGAGGAGTTAACTAGTTTGTTGTCTTCTACTAAGTCAGAAGTCCTTATCCTGGGTGACCTAAATTGTGATTGTCTGAAGCCTGCATTTCCCATTCTAAAAAATCATGTGTAATGACCTAAACCTTACCCAGCTGATGACTAAGACTACATGAGCCCAACCCTAAAGAGCCTTCAAAGTCAACTCTGATCTTATTCTGACAAATACACCAGCGAAATATGTTTCTACTGGTGTATTCTCCCAAGACATTAGTGACAATTGCCCAGTTTGTGTTAGAGATGTGACAATACAAAACATCTAAGCTTCAGCAAATAGGCTTTTAAAAATGATCTTTATTTTAGTGATCTTGATTGTATTTCAGCTATCCCTGAACCTGATTTAGTTTTCAGCCTTTTTTCAGATGTTTTCAGTACTGTTGTGAATGATCCCTTCAAAAATACTCAGGGTTAAAGGAGGATTGACTGCCTGGTACACTCTGGAATTCATTAAAAAAAAGAAGAAGATTATGCTTGGGTCAAGGCCAGGAACACAGTCTTAGGCCCGGACTGGACAAGCGTTTAAGCAACTGAGGAAACGTTTTTGTAAGACAAATAAAGAAAAGCTGAATCTGATTTATTATGTTCTTATGTTATTATGTTATTATGTTATTATATATTCTCCCTTTTGGATTGTAATGGGAACCCGGCTAAATTCTGGGAAGGTGTCAAATCCCCGTAGGGTTCTATTCCTCCTCTCTACCACAACAAATTTAATTCAGACTCTGGCCTCATCATTGATGCGTTTAATCACCATTTTTATTTCAGCGGGTTATCTCTCTTTGAAAGAACTTCTAAGTCTATTCACAATGGTATTGGGCTGGATGCTGGCAGGGGAAACTTACTGAATGATCTGAGAAATGATAGTCAAAGCTTTTCTTTTAATCTATATACAGAAAAAGAAAGTCCTGGATGCTTTGCTAGCAATATCCAACGAAAAATAGACACAGGGACCGAACACCCGGACCCTGGTCTGCTTAAGTTTGCCACGCCCATCATTGTTGGCACAATAAACCACATTTTTTAATTTAAATAAAATGTAACATTATCAGGAAATATTTCAAAAGTCTGGAAATCAGCTGTTGTTCTGCCACTCCTTCAGGACGTGGATAGTAGAGATGTTAATAACTATCGGCCCATTTCAAGGCTTCCTGGTCTAGCGAAGATTCTAGAAAACTTGGTAGATGTACAATTTTTATTTTTTTTATTTTTTACCTTAAATGTATTTTGAATGTAAACCAATCAGGGTTTAGGCCTGGGCATCCAATCAGGGTTTAGTCCTGGGCATCCAATCAGGGTTTAGTCCTGGGCATCCAATCAGGGTTTAGTCCTGGGCATCCAATCAGGGTTTAGGCCTGGGCATCCAATCAGGGTTTAGTCCTGGGCATCCAATCAGGGTTTAGTCCTGGGCATCCAATCAGGGTTTAGTCCTGGGCATCCAATCAGGGTTTAGTCCTGGGCATCCAATCAGGGTTTAGTCCTGGGCATCCAATCAGGGTTTAGTCCTGGGCATAGCACTGTTACAGCTTCCACTTTAGTAGTTAATAATCTTGTCAATTCTTTAGACACTACGATGACATGTTCTGCTTTGTTTGTGGACCTGTCAAATGATTTTGATACTGTTGATCGTGCTATTTTATTGAATAAGTTGTCCTCGATAGGTCTGAGCTCTGACACCTGTTCATGGTTTCATGATGATCTTAGTGACAGAACTCAGGCCATCCTGATGGATGGGGTTAAGTCTGAATTTCTAGAGGTACATAAAGGTGTACCACAGGGGTTGATTTTGGGACTTCTCATTTACTACTAATATAAACACCATTGGTCAATCTGTTAAATTGTAAACTTCATCTATATGCAGATGATACCATTATGTCTACTATTGTCCCGACTTTTGATCTGGCTGTGTCAAAACTACAGTCAGATTTTATAGCTATGCAGGAATATCTAGCTGATGTGCTTAAAACGGGCAAAAACTAAACTCATGTTGTTTTTAAAACTCTCGTAGGCATGTTTCAGATGAACTACATGTTCTCCAATCAAACGTGTTCCTGCATATACAGTTCCTTCAGAAAGTATTCAGACCCTTTGACTTTTTACACATTTTTTTACGTTACAGCCTTATTCTAAAATTGATTTAATAAAAAAAGTATTCAGCAATCTACACACAATACCCCATAATGACATCACAATACCCCATAATGACATCACAATACCCCATAATGACATCACAATACCCCATAATGACATCACAATACCCCATAATGACATCACAATACCCCACAATGACATCACAATACCCCATAATGACATCACAATACCCCATAATGACATCACAATACCCCATAATGACATCACAATGCCCCATAATGACAAAGCGAAAACAGGATTTTAGAAAGTTTTGCAATTATATTACAAATAAAAACTGATACCTTTACATAAGTATTCAGAACCTTTGCTATGAGACTTGAAATTGAGCTCAGGTGCATCCTGATTCCATTGATCACCCTTGAGACGTTTCTACAACTTGATTGGTATGCACCTGTGGTAAATTCAATTGATTGGACATGATTTGGAAAGGCACACACCTGTCTATGTAAGGTCCCACAGTTGACAGTGCATGTCAGGGAAAAAACCAAGCCAAGGTCGAAGGAATTGTCCGTAGAGCTCCGAGACAGGATTGTGTCGAGGCACAGATCTGGGGAAGGGTACCAAAACATTTCTGCAGCATTGAATGTTCCCAAGAACTCAGTGGCCTTCATCATTCTTAAATTGAAGAAGTTTGGAACCAACAGAGCTTCCTAGAGCTGTCCGCCCGGCCAAACTGAGAAATCGGGGGAGAAGGGCCTTGGTCAGGGAGGTGACCAAGAACCCGATGGTCACTCTAACAGAGTTCCTCTGTGGAGATGGGAGAACCTTCCAGAAGGACAACCATCTCTGCAGCACTCCACCAATCAGGCCTTTATGGTAGAGTGGCCCGACGGAAGCCACTCCTCAGTAAAAGGCACATGACAGCCCGCTTGGAGTTTGCCAAAAGGCACCTAAAGGAATCTCAGACCATGAGAAACAATATTCTCTGGTCTGATGAAACCACGATTGAAGTCTTTGGCCTGAATGCCAAGCGTCATGTCTGGAGGACACCTGGCACCATCCCTACGGTGAAGCTCATGTTTTTCAGCGGCAGGGACTGGGAGACTAGTCAGGATCAAGGGAAAGATGAACAGAGCAAAGTACAGAGATCCTTGATGAAAACCTGCTCCAGAGCGCTCAGGACCTAAGACTGGAGCGAAGGTTAACCTTCCAACAGGACGATGACCCTAAACACACAGACAAGACAACGCAGGAGTGGCTTCGGGACAAATCTCTGAATGTGCTTGAGTGGCCCAGCCAGAGCCCGGACTTGAACTCAATCGAACATCTCTGGAGAGACCTGAAAATAGCTGTACAGCAACGCTCCTCATCCAACCTGACAGAGCTTGAGAGGATCTGCAGAGAAGAATGGTAGAAACTCCCCAAATACAGGTGTGCCAAGCTTGTAGCGTCATACCCAAGAAGACTCAAGGAAGGAATCGCTGCCAAAGGTGCTTCAACAAAGTACTGTTTTTTAGCAAAAATGTCTAAAAACCTGTTTTTGCTTTGTCATTATGGGGTATTGTGTTTAATCAATTTTAGAATAAGGCTGTAACAAAATGTAGAAAAAGTCCAAAGGTGTCTGAATACTTTTCGAAGGCAAATATTTAGGTATTTGGATATAACGTTTAAAAACACATGAGCTGGTTAAGAAGTGAAGATTTAACGTTGTCTTTTTCTACAGAAACAGATGGTGCCTTTCTATAAGCAGTAGGGAGCAGATCATTCAGTCAACCTTTTTATCTGTTGTTGATTATGATGATATTATTTATCAAAGTGCAGCTGCTAAAACTCTTAAACCTCTGGATGCCATCTACCATAGTGCCCTTCGTCTTCTTACAGGTGACAGTTTTGATCACTGTATCCTGTATGAAAAGGTCGGCTGGACTTCACTATAGACGTGGAACAAAATTCAAAATCCATTTTCTCTTGATGTTCTGGTGTCGTTCGGCCAATTTTTAAATTATTGATTGTGTAGGAATGTAACTGTTTTTCAGTGTGATTTGTGATGTTTTATTTGTGATTATTTGTGATGTTTTATTTGTGATTATTTGTGATGTTTTATTTGTGATTCCCATGACTGTATTTGTATTTTAACGTATATATATATTTACACACACACACACACACACACACACACACACACACACACACACACACACACACACACACACAACCAGAAGTATGTGGACACCTGCTCGTTGAACATCTCATTCCAAATATCATTAATATGGAGTTGGTCTCCTCTTTGCCGCTATAACAGCCTCTACTCTTCTGGGAAGGCTTTCCACTAGATGTTGGAACATTGCTGCTATAACAACCTCCACTCTTCTGGGAAGGCTTTCCACTAGATGTTGGAACATTGCTGCTATAACAGCCTCCACTCTTCTGGGAAGGCTTTCCACTAGATGTTGGAGCATTGCTGCTATAACAGCCTCCACTCTTTTGGGAAGGCTTTCCACTAGATGTCGGAAGGGGACCCATTGCTGAGGGGACCTGCTTCCATTCAGCCACGAGAGCATTAGTGAAGTCAAGCACTGATGTTGAGCGATTAGGCCTGGGTCACTAGTCAGTGTTCCAATTCATCGCAAAGGTTGAGGTCAGGGCTATGTGCCGGCCGGTCATGTTCTTCCACACCGATCTAAACAAACCATTTCTGTATGGACATCACTTTGTGCACGGGGGCATTGTCATGCTGAAACAGGAAAGGGCCTTCCTCAAACTTTTGCCACATAGTTGGAAGCACAGAATTGTCTAAAATGTAATTGTATGCTATAGTGTTAAGAATTCCCTTTACTGGAACTAATGGGCCAGTTTCCACTGCTCCAGAGTCCAATGGGGGCGAGCTTAACACCACTCCAGCCGACGCATGGCATTACGCATGGTGATCTTAGGCTTGTGTGCCGCTGCTCGGCCATGGAAACCCATTTCATGAAGCTCCCAACGAATAGTTATTGTGCTGACGTTACTTCCAGAGGCAGTTTGGAACTTGGTAGTGAGTGTTGCAACCGAGGACAGACGATTTTTACGCACCTCAGAGCTTTTGGCCTACCACTTCGCGACTGAGCCGTTGTTGCTCCTTTCCACTTCACAATAACAGCACTTACAGTTGACCGGGGCAGCCATAGCAGGGCAGAAATTTGACTTACTAGGAAGTCACTGAGCTCTTCAGAAAGGCCTGTTTGTATATAGAGATTGCATGGCTGTGCGCTAGATTTTATACACCTGTCAGCAACAGGTGTAGCTGAAATAGTAACATTTCATTTGAAGGGGTGTCCACATACGTGTGTGTGTGTGTGTGTGTGTGTGTGTGTGTGTGTGTGTGTGCATATAAACACCATTCTCAACGTCAACAGTGAAGAGGCGACTCTGGGATGCTGGCCTTCTAGGCAGAGTTGCAAAGAAAAAGCCATATCTCAGACTGGCCAATAAAAAGAAAAGATTAAGATGGGCAAAAGAATACAGACACTGGACAGAGGAATTCTGCCTAGAAGGCCTGCATCCCAGAGTCACCTCTTCACTGTTGACGTTGAGACTGGTGTTTTGCGGATTCTATTTAATGAAAATGCCAGTTGAGGACTTGTGAGGCGTCTGTTTCTCAAACTAGACACTCTAATGTACTTGTCCTCTTGCTCAGTTGTGCACCGGGGCCTCCCACTCCTCTTTCTATTC
This sequence comes from Oncorhynchus mykiss, assembly GCF_013265735.2. Taxonomy (NCBI): domain Eukaryota; kingdom Metazoa; phylum Chordata; class Actinopteri; order Salmoniformes; family Salmonidae; genus Oncorhynchus; species Oncorhynchus mykiss. The sequence continues at coordinate 426,105 of NC_048569.1, read as the reverse complement.
TGGTTAGGGCCAGTTTGCGCTGTTCTGTGAAGGGAGTAGTACACAGCGTTGTACGAGATCTTCAGTTCCTTGGCAATTCCTCGCATGGAATAACCTTCATTTCTCAAAACAAGAATAGACTGACGAGTTTCAGAAAAAAGGTCTTAATTTCTGGCCATTTTGAGCCTGTAATCGAACCCACAAATGCTGTTGCTCCAGATACTCAACTAGTCTAAAGAAGGCCAGTTTTATTGCTTCTTTAATCAGGACAACAGTTTTCAGCTGTGCTAACATAATTGTGAAAGGGTTTTCTAATGATCAATTAGCCTTTTAAATTGATAAACTTAGATTAGCTAACACAAGAGTGATGGTTGTTGATTACGGTCCTCTGTACGCCTATGTAGATATTCCATTAAAAATCAGCCGTTTCCAGCTACAATAGTCATTTACAACATTAACAATGTCTACACTGTATTTCTGATAAATGTTATCTTAATGGACAGAAACAAGGATATTTCTAAGTGACCCCAAACCTTTGAAAGGTAGTGTCCCATAATCTCTGTACATTCAAATTGACATGTAATAAAATGCAATTGTGTTCGTTGTCCGTAGCTTATACCTGCCCATACCATAACCCCACCGCCACCATGGTACTCTGTGCACAACGTTGACATCAGCAAACCGCTCGCCCACACAACGTCATACACGCTATATATGTTGAGGCCAGTTGGACGTACTGCCAAATTCTCAAAAACAACATTGAATGCTTATTTTGGAGAAATTAACATAAAATTATCTGGCAACAGCTCTGGTGGACGTTCCTGCAGTCAGCATGCCAATTGTACGCTCCCTCAAAACGTCAGACATCTGTGGCATTGTGTTGTGTGACAAAACTGCACATTTTAGAGTGGCCTTTTATTGTCCCCCAGCACAAGGTGCACCTGTGTAATGATCATGCTAGCGTCCCACCTGGCCAACATCCAGTGAAATTGCAGAGCGCCAAATTCAAAAACAGAAATACTCATTATAGAAATTCATAAAACATACAAGTGTTATACATCGGTTTAAAGATGAACTTCTTGTTAATCCAACCACGGTGTCAGATTTCAAAAAGGCTTTACAGCGAAAGCATAACATGCGATTATCTGAGAACATCTCCCAGCAGATAAATCATTACAAACAGTAACCAGCCAAGTAGAGGAGTTACATGTCAAATGATGTTTCTAATTAATCCTCAGGTTGTTTTTAGTCATAATAATCGATAATATTTAAACCGGACAATAACGTATATAAAAGGTAAACAAGAAAGGGGCGCTCTCGGTCGTGAAAAACCTCTGGGACACTGTAGGGTCCAGTCATTCAGACTGGTCTTACTCCCTCATTTTTCAGAATACGAGCCTGAAACCATTTATAAAGACTGTTGACATCTAGTGGAAGCCATAGGAAGTGCAATTTGAGTCTTAAATCAATGGATACTGTAATGGCATTTAATAAAAAACTACAAAAATAAAAAAATCTCACTTCCTGGATGGATTTTTCTCAGGTTTTCGCCTGCCATATCAGTTCTGTTATACTCACAGACATTATTTTAATGGTTTTGGAAACATTAGAGTGTTTTCTATCCAAATCTACCAAATATATGCATATCCTAGCTTCTGGGCCTGAGTAGCAGGCAGTTTACTTTGGGCACGCTTTTCATCCGGAGGTGAAAATAGTGCCCCCTCCCCTAATGAAGTTAATCAGCTTCTTGATATGCCACAGCTGTCAGTTGGATGGATTATATTGGCAAAGGAGAAATGCTCACTAACAGGGATGTAAACACACGTGTGCAGAACATTTGAGAGAAATAAGCTTTTTGTCCGACACTTCTTATTTCAGCTCATGAAATATGGGACCAACACATTACATGTAATATTTTTGTTCAGTATAGAACATAATTAGGTCTAGTCTGAGGCTACAAACTGTACCTGATCATCATCAGCAGGGGTGGGGGAGGCATGTGGATGAAGAATGACACTCTATTACAAATCCAGAGTTAAAAACATGGCGTGATGTTTCTGCCAGAGACCATCGGTTTAATGTTTTTTTCTTTTCCTCAGAGAAGAGGCGTGGTCTTTCGTCCAGCCAGATGGAGCTGGGGACGGGTAGCTCCTCCCACATGGGGGTGGGTTTCCCTGATGAGGGCGTGGCTTTTGAGAACCCCGCCCTATTCGACAGCTTTGAGGAGGTGGAGCTCCACAGGGTGATGAAGAGCTCCAAGAGGAGCAGAGATGGAGAGAACACACGAGTTAGGAGTAAGTACTGTAGATGGCCCTTAAACAGAGTCAGGACTACAGTACTGTAGATGGCCCTTAAACGGAGTCGGGACTACAGTACTGTAGCTACCCCTTAAACAGAGTCAGGACTACAGTACTCTAGATGGCCCTTTAACAGAGTCGGGACTACAGTACTGTAGATGGCCCTTAAACAGAGTCAGGACTACAGTACTGTAGATGGCCCTTTAACAGAGTCGGGACTACAGTACTCTAGATGGCCCTTTAACAGAGTCGGGACTACAGTACTGTAGATGGCCCTTAAACAGAGTCGGGACTACAGTACTGTAGCTACCCCTTAAACAGAGTCAGGACTACAGTACTGTAGATGGCCCTTAAACAGAGTCAGGACTACAGTACTGTAGCTACCCCTTAAAAAGAGTCGGGACTACAGTACTGTAGATGGCCCTTTAACAGAGTCGGGACTACAGTACTCTAGATGGCCCTTTAACAGAGTCGGGACTACAGTACTGTAGATGGCCCTTAAACAGAGTCAGGACTACAGTACTGTAGATGTCCCTTAAACAGAGTCGGGACTACAGCACTGTAGATGGCCCTTAAACAGAGTCGGGACTACAGTACTGTAGCTACCCCTTAAACAGAGTCAGGACTACAGTACTCTAGATGGCCCTTTAACAGAGTCGGGACTACAGTACTGTAGATGGCCCTTAAACAATGTCAGGACTACAGTACTGTAGATGGCCCTTTAACAGAGTCGGGACTACAGTACTGTAGATGGCCCTTAAACAGAGTCGGGACTACAGTACTGTAGATGGCCCTTAAACAGAGTCGGAACTACAGTACTGTAGATGGCCCTTAAACAGAGTCGGGACTACAGTACTGTAGATGGCCCTTAAACAGAGTCGGGACTACAGTACTGTAGATGGCCCTTAAACAGAGTCGGGACTACAGTACTGTAGATGGCCCTTAAACAGAGTCGGGACTACAGTACTGTAGATGGCCATTAAACAGAGTCGGGACTACAGTACTGTAGATGGCCATTAAACAGAGTCGGGACTACAGCACTGTATATGGCCCTTAAACCGAGTCGGGACTACAGTACTGTAGATGGCCCTTAAACAGAGTCGGGACTACAGTACTGTAGATGGCCCTTAAACAGAGTCGGGACTACAGTACTGTAGATGGCCCTTAAACAGAGTCGGGACTACAGTACTGTAGATGGCCCTTAAACAGAGTCGGGACTACAGTACTGTAGATGGCCCTTAAACAGAGTCGGGACTACAGTACTGTAGATGGCCCTTAAACAGAGTCGGGACTACAGTACTGTAGATGGCCCTTAAACAGAGTCGGGACTACAGTACTGTAGATGGCCCTTAAACAGAGTCGGGACTACAGTACTGTAGATGGCCCTTAAACAGAGTCGGGACTACAGTACTGTAGATGGCCCTTAAACAGAGTCGGGACTACAGTACTGTAGATGGCCCTTAAACAGAGTCAGGACTACAGTACTGTAGATGGCCCTTAAATAGAGTCGGGACTACAGTACTGTAGATGGCCCTTAAACAGAGTCGTGACTACAGTACTGTAGATGGCCCTTAAACAGAGTCAGGACTACAGTACTGTAAATGGCCCTTAAACAGAGTCGGGACTACAGTACTGTAGATGGCCCTTAAACAGAGTCGGGACTACAGTACTGTAGATGGCCCTTAAACAGAGTCGGGACTACAGTACTGTAGATGGCCCTTAAACAGAGTCGGGACTACAGTACTGTAGATGGCCCTTAAACAGAGTCGGGACTACAGCACTGTAGATGGCCCTTAAACAGAGTCGGGACTACAGTACTGTAGATGGCCATTAAACAGAGTTGGGACTACAGCACTGTATATGGCCCTTAAACAGAGTCGGGACTACAGTACTGTAGATGGCCCTTAAACAGAGTCGGGACTACAGTACTGTAGATGGCCCTTAAACGGAGTCGGGACTACAGTACTGTAGATGGCCCTTAAACGGAGTCGGGACTACAGTACTGTAGATGGCCCTTAAACAGAGTCGGGACTACAGTACTGTAGATGGCCCTTAAACAGAGTCGGGACTACAGTACTGTAGATGGCCCTTAAACAGAGTCGGGACTACAGTACTGTAGATGGCCCTTAAACAGAGTCGGGACTACAGTACTGTAGATGGCCCTTAAACAGAGTTGGGACTACAGTACTGTAGATGGCCCTTAAACAGAGTCGGGACTACAGTACTGTAGATGGCCCTTAAACAGAGTTGGGACTACAGTACTGTAGATGGCCCTTAAACAGAGTCGGGACTACAGTACTGTAGATGGCCCTTAAACAGAGTCGGGACTACAGTACTGTAGATGGCCCTTAAACAGAGTCGGGACTACAGTACTGTAGATGGCCCTTAAACAGAGTCGGGACTACAGTACTGTAGATGGCCCTTAAACAGAGTCAAGACTACAGTACTGTAGATGGCCCTTAAATAGAGTCAGGACTACAGTACTGTACCCAATACCATAGAGTTGGATAGAGGGCACACTTGGACCAAAGCCTGGTGATGTCGCTGAATCACAGAAGTGGCCAATGCGAAGATAGGAGATGAGCTCTCTAGTACTGAAATGTCGAATAAAGAGTTGAGAAATCAGCTTTTTAAACAACAAATGCATTTGTTTTACTATTACTTAACCCCGTCGGTCCTGTCTCTCTCTCTCTCTCCCCAGTGAAGAACGTGGTGGGCGTCATCGCCAGGTACATGGCGGCCCTGCAGGAGTTCAGACGCAGCGTCTCCATGAAGGTGGCGTTCGACCGCGTGGGCGTCGACCGCAACACCATCTCACGGACGGCCGCCATCGCCGAGCTGAGCCTGGCCGCTCCGGAGGTGAATCCTTCTTATCGTCCGATGGGGACATTTTAATCTAAGGCTCTCCATTGAGCTTTTTAGTCTGGGATTAGGTTTTTAGCATTTGTGTCTGTCATTGTATTTATTCAGTGTTGTAGGTATTCAGTGTTGTATGTATTAGCTGGTCCTTTGGGTGTTAATAAAGTATTATTTAATCGTAGGTGTTCCACGCTCTGCCACCTTGGGACGAGAAAGAGGAGACGCTGGCTCACTACGCCCACCGCTGCAGGCAGGCCATGGACGACACCATCAGAGCCAAGATCAAAACCATGAAAACCAAGGGAGACCTGCTGCCCATAGTCAGCAAATAACCCCAGAGACGGAAAGTGTGTCCTCGGATGCCTGTAGGACAAACCAGACCAACACCATCTGCGGTAGATTACCTGCTTGGTGTTTTGACGAACGGTGGCAATTTTAACATGTAGAATCGTCAGGAAATGAACAGAAAATGGCGGCCGATGTTCTGTGGTCAAAGGCGATGGGACGGCTGTGTACGGCCTACGTTCTTCGTGTTGGTCTGTCTTGTCCTTATGATAAAAGCCTGGTCCACAGATCTGTTTGTGCTGTCGTGCCAAGTTGGAATGACGACACAAACAGGTCTGGGACCAGGTTTGCCCTCTGATCCCCAGTGATGCTCGACTGCCATTTCAAAACAAGTGAAATGTTGTTATTGCTCCATTCCATTTGTCTGGCCACCCCCACTATGACCTTAACCCATCAATGATGACAGACACCATGACTATCATTAAAAACACATTGTAGTGCACAAATGTTTGATTTACTGTAATGTGTAACATTTATTTAGCCTTTTGAATGATGTGCTAATGCTTTAAAGTGTTTTTAGTAGTGGAGAACAACATTGGAAAATACTGTTCAAATAAGGATCTTATTTTTGTCAAGAGATTTTCCGGTACTTTTGGTGGTCTATGTAATTGTTTTAAAGAGATTCTCCAGTACTTTTGATGGTCTATGTAGTGTTGTTTTTAAAGAGATTCTCCAGTACTTTTTTGATGGTCTATGTAGTGTTGTTTTTAAAGAGATTCTCCGGTACTTTTGTAAACTTTTTAGCCAGTAGTTTTGAAAGTATCGCTCACGAGCCAAAAGGAGTCCCTGAAAATTGCGGACTATGTCACACTGCGCTCGCTGTGTGTGTGCATCTTGCTAGCTGTCACTCAAATGGCGAGGTGTTGAATCTCATTGGTTGGAACTCGAACTGCTAGAGGGCTGGCTCACGTGGAAGGAAATGGCACAGCTTCCAGAAAAACAGGTGCTTTCAAACTAGGGATTTTAGGGCTAATTGAGATGAGATATGTGTTGATATTTTAGTTTGCCCCTTTAGGGCACCCGTACTGATCCAGTGATGTCTGAGGTTGTGTACATTGTCACTCGTGGGAAAGGAGGAGAGCTGTCGGGACAGCCTAAATCCTTACCCGGTGAGAAGAAACGAGCTCACAGTTCAGTACTGCTTGCTCATGCAGCTCCTTGAAGAACTCTATTCAGGGCACTGTGGTGTGAATGAAGGAGATTGCACGCAGCTACTTCTGGTGGCCAGGATGCAGTTATCAAAGACTAGGCCAAGTGTTGTTCTGCATGTCACATGACGAGGAACGTGCCTTAGCTAGCGCTGCTACACTCATGGGACTTCCCAGAGGGGCCTTGGCAGCGAGTCCACATGCAGGCCTACTGGAGCAAGGTTTCCTAAACTCTGTCCAGGGCTCCTCCCTGGGTGCACGTTTCGTTTTTTTCCCCCCTAACACTACACAGCTGTTTAAAATAATCAAAGCTTGATGATGAGTTTTGCTAGGGGCAAAAAAAACACCAGCAACCTGCACCCAGGGTGGGCCCTGGGACCGAGTTTGGAAACCCTAGACTGGAGAATCGTATGTTCCTAGTCACACAGCAAATGGCCTGAGGTTGCAGTGATGAAGAACACTTCAGCAGAGAGAGCCATCGAAAAGTTAGTCAATATTCAGTCGTTTCGGCTTGCCAACGCAACTCGTTAGTGATAATGTCCCCCAGCTGGTGTTTGAAGAGTTCCGGTCATTCATTGAAGCAACAGAATCCATCACATCAAAATCAGCGCTGTATCACCCTGCAACGAACTGCCTCGTCGAAAGATTAGTCCAGACTATGAAGCAAGCTTTAAAAATCATCACAAGGAAACGGGTCCCTCAACACCTTCCTGTTGACCAACAGAACCCCCCCCCCCCCCCCCCCCTCCCCAATAAAAAAAAATATCTGGTCGGGAGTGTCCTTGATGCCATCTCTTGCCGTTGTGTCCGTAAACTCCAAACTGCTCACCGGGTGGTGTAGTATGGCTGCCCTCTACTCCGACCTCTGTGTTTCTGAGGGGTCGGACTAAAGCACAAGACATTTCCATACAGCATCAACAGAGACAAGGAGGCCATACTTGCAACCATTTAAAGTTAAATGGGTTCTCCAGGCAATGAAATGCATTGATTTACTTGTGTGTGACAGAACACTAAATTGTAGCTTGTCCCATCAGATAACATGGCACATGTTACATATTAAAGCATTAGACCTCTCACTGAAGGCTTCAGTAATACAAACATTATATTTAAATCCAGGCTGGTTCTCTAGCAGATCAGTAAGACTGTCTTACCCCATGTTCAAGAATGGCCTTTTTATTCAAGGGAGAGGGGCGGCAGGGTAGCCTAGTGGTTAGAGCGTTGGACTAGTAACCGGAAGGTTGTAAGTTCAAACCCCATAGCTGACAAGGTACATAATCTGTCGTTCTGCCCCTGAACAATGGCAACCCATTGTTCCTAGGCCGTCATTGTAAATAAGAATTTGTTCTTAACTAACTAAATAAAGGTAAAATAAAAAATAAAAATTCAGATTACAACCTCTCACTGTATTCATATTACAACCTCTCACTGTATTCAGATTACAACCTCTCACTAAGGCTGTAAATAAGGCTGTAAATGTTATCATAAATGTGACTGTTAACACATATGGAAATGTCTGCTCCACCCAAAATCACAACCAACTAATTGCAGCATTACCACAAAAATGGAACAGGCAAGTAGAAGTGGGGAAAAAGTAAGCAACGTGTCTGTTGGCCCTGCATTAAAGACCAAAATTGGTTAAAGAAAATTGTGATACATTAAAAAGTATACCAGTTTCATTTAAGTACCAACATTTTTTGCAGCTGTGCCATATATAGTTGGTAAGAGATTTGATGTACTGATTCTATGGCACATGGTTTATGAACAAAATGACACCGTATTCAAAACATACAAAATTCTGGTTAATTTAAGACGATGAAATTCTGAAGATTTCAAGAACGTTGAAAGTTAACTCAAGTGCAGTCGCAAAAACCATCAAGCGCTATGATGAAACTGGCTCTCGTGAGGACTGCCACAGGAAAGGAAGATCCAGAGTTACCTCTGCTGCAGAGGATAAGTTCATTAGAGTTACCAGCCTCAGAAATTGCAGCCCAAATAAATGCTTCAGAGTTCAGGTAACAGACACATCTCAACATCAACTGTTCAGAGGAGACTGTGTGAATCAGGCCTTCATGGTCAAATTGCTGCAAAGAAACCACTACTAAAGGACACCAATAAGAAGAGACTTGCTTGTGCCAAGAAACACTGGACATTAGACCGGTGGAAATCAGCATCCACAAACATCCGGCCTCAATCAAATTGAGATGGTTTGGGGTGAGTTGTACCACAGAGTGAAGGAAAAGCAGCAAACAAGTGCTCAGCATATGTGGGAACTCCTTCAAGACTGTTGGAAAAGCATTTCAGGGTGAAGCTGGTTGAGAGAATGCCAAGTGTGCAAAGCTGTCATCAAGGAAAACTTTGAAGAATCTGAAATATATTTTGATTTGTTTAAAACTTTTATTTTGTTACTACATGATTCCATATGTGTTATTTCACAAGCTACGTTCGTAGATTGCTTTCTAAATATAATCCGTTAGTTACCTACCAAAAATTGTAATAACTAATGTGATTTTGGGATTACCCAAACGCAGTAATATGATTACCTTGTTACTTTCGTATTATATAAAAAGGATCCATCAAACACATTTGACGTGTCATCATATTGGTCTCTGACTAGTGGTCAGACTCACCCAGGTGGAACAAACTATAAAACGTGCGTTTTTTTTTCCAATGCTGAATTGAATGTTGAGGAAACAGAAAGGTGTCGGTGTATTTTTTTCACAAACATCCTTTCGGAATTTAAAAATAATCCAAGAAGTAATTTAGTTTATTCAAAAGTATCTGTAATCCAATTACAATATTTTTTGCTGGTAACGTAATTGATTTGTTTTGTCATCAAATTACGTAAACAGTAAACCCAACCCTGGTTCCTTCTATGTTGTAACAATATAACGTCTGGGTTTTAATATAATGAGTTTGCAAATTCCCAAGTAAAAAGTCCAAATGTTGTTGTTGACTTGATCTTTATTTGATTATTTTTCCATTTATAAAAAAATGTTAGAAAAATGACATTTGTCTTTCAAAACCACATGATGTACGGTGCACCAAAAATAGACAGAAATAACATGACCCTTAGCTTCAACAAACAATCCAAGACCTTGTTCAGAAAGTCCTTGTAACAAAGTCACTATGTCTGTTCGTGGAGAAAACACCAGAAACGAACGTCGGCCTTGTGCACTAAACGATGTGCTGTGTGTCGACGAACAGTGGCAATTCAACAGAATCCGAATGGTCGATCTGTGGTCCGCTGCCATTCGTCAACACCCAACAGGTGATCTGTGGCCCCGCTGCCATTCGTCAACACGTGATCTGTGGTCCGCTGCCATTCGTCAACACCCAACAGGTGATCTGTGGCCCCGCTGCCATTCGTCAACACCCAACAGGTGATCTGTGGCCCCGCTGCCATTCGTCAACACCCAACAGGTGATCTGTGGCCCCGCTGCCATTCGTCAACACCCAACAGGTGATCTGTAAACCACCTGCTGCTTTTAGCCGTTGGGTGTTTTCTTCTTAAGGTTCTGTTATTCTGCTGGTGGAGGTGGGTCTAGACGGGGCAGCACCGGGAGGATCAGGTTCCCGAAGGACGAGTCTTGAGTGATGAAGAATCCAGAAGAGTGAGCATGGGCATGCTACAAACAGAAGATAAAGGAAGATTAGGTTGTTTTCCACAAGTTGACAGAGTAGAAAGTGACCTCTATGGTTAGATTGTGTTTGACAAAGAAGCTCTAATTTGGTGGCTTCTGGTACATTCTGGCCTTGATTCCATCTGAATACACAGACAAATTATAAAGTATTCTATCAAGTTTACCTCCCAGATTAGAACATTTGTTGTGTAAAAAAATAACACATTCTTATTTTCAATGCCGGCCTAGGAACGGTGGGTTAACTGCCTTGGTCAGGGACAGAACGACAGGTTTTTACCTTGTCAGCTCAGGGATTCAATCTTGCAACCTTACGGTTAACAAGTCCAACGCTCTAACCACCTGCCTCACGAGGGGCCCGCCTGTTACACGAATGCAGTAAGAAGCCAAGGTAAGTTGCTAGCTAGCATTAAACTTAATCAATCATATTCACTAGATATAACAACACATGGTTGATGATATTACTAGTTTATCTAGCGTGTCCTGCGTTGCACATAAATCGATGCATTGTGCATTCGGGAAAAAGGACTGTCGTTGCTCCAACGTGTACCTAACCGTAAACACCAATGCCTTTCTTAAAATCAATACACAGAAGTATATATTTTTAAACCTGATTATTTAGCTAAAAGAAATCCAGGTTAGCAGGCAATATTAACCAGGTGAAATTGTGTCACTTCTCTTGCGTTCATTGCACGCAGAGTCAGGGTATATGCAACAGTTTGGGCCGCCTGGCTCATTGCACGCAGAGTCAGGGTATATGCAACAGTTTGGGCCGCCTGGCTCATTGCACGCAGAGTCAGGGTATATGCAACAGTTTGGGCCGCCTGGCTCATTGCGAACTAATTTGCCAGAATTTTACGTAATTATGACATAACATTGGAGGTTGTGAAATGTAACAGGAATATTTAGACTGAGGGATGCCACCCGTTAGATAAAATACAGAACGGTTCCGTATTTCACTGAAAGAATAAACGTTTTGTTTTCGAGATGATAGTTTCTGGATTCGACCATATTAATGACCAAAGGCTCGTATTTCTGTGTGTTATTAAGTTATAATTAAGTCTATGATTTGATAGAGCAGTCTGACTGAGCGATGGTAGGCAGCAGCAGGCTCAGAAGCATTCATTCAAACAGCACTTTCGTGCGTTTAGCCAGCAGCTCTGCGGTTTATGACTTCAAGCCTATCAACTCCCGAGATTAGGCTGGTGTAACCGATGTGATGTGAAATGGCTAGCTAGTTAGCGGGGTGCGCGCTAATAGCGTTTCAAACGTCACTCGCTCTGAGACTTGGAGTAGGTATCCCCCTTTACAACTGACTAGATATCCCCCTTTCCAACTGACTAGGTATCCCCCTTTCCAACTGACTAGATATCCCCCTTTCCAACTGACTAGATATCCCCCTTTCCAACTGACTAGGTATCCCCCTTTACAACTGACTAGATATCCCCCTTTCCAACTGACTAGATATCCTCCTTTACAACTGACTAGGTATCCCCCTTTCCCTTTACAACTGACTAGATATCCCCCTTTCCAACTGACTAGATATCCCCCTTTCCAACTGACTAGATATCCCCCTTTCCCTTTCCAACTGACTAGGTGTCCCCCTTTCCAACTGACTAGGTATCCCCCTTTCCAACTGACTAGATATCCCCCTTTCCAACTGACTAGATATCCCCCTTTCCAACTGACTAGATATCCCCCTTTCCAACTGACTAGATATCCCCCTTTCCAACTGACTAGATATCCCCCTTTCCAACTGACTAGATATCCCCCTTTCCAACTGACTAGATATCCCCCTTTCCAACTGACTAGATATCCCCCTTTCCAACTGACTAGGTATCCCCCTTTCCAACTGACTAGATATCCCCCTTTCCAACTGACTAGATATCCCCCTTTCCAACTGACTAGATATCCCCCTTTCCAACTGACTAGATATCCCCCTTTCCAACTGACTAGATATCCCCCTTTCCAACTGACTAGATATCCCCCTTTCTCTTTCCAACTGACTAGATATCCCCCTTTCCAACTGACTAGATATCCCCCTTTCCAACTGACTAGATATCCCCCTTTCCAACTGACTAGGTGTCCCCCTTTCCAACTGACTAGGTGTCCCCCTTTCCAACTGACTAGGTGTCCCCCTTTCCAACTGACGAGGTATCCCCCTTTCCAACTGACGAGGTATCCCCCTTTCCAACTGACGAGGTATCCCCCTTTCCAACTGACTAGATATCCCCCTTTCTCTTTCCAACTGACTAGATATCCCCCTTTCTCTTTCCAACTGACTAGATATCCCCCTTTCCAACTGACTAGATATCCCCCTTTCCAACTGACTAGGTGTCCCCCTTTCCAACTGACTAGATATCCCCCTTTCCCTTTCCAACTGACTAGATATCCCCCTTTCTCTTTCCAACTGACTAGATATCCCCCTTTCCAACTGACTAGATATCCCCCTTTCCAACTGACTAGATATCCCCCTTTCCAACTGACTAGGTGTCCCCCTTTCCAACTGACTAGGTGTCCCCCTTTCCAACTGACTAGGTATCCCCCTTTCCAACTGACGAGGTGTCCCCCTTTCCAACTGACGAGGTGTCCCCCTTTCCAACTGACGAGGTATCCCCCTTTCCAACTGACGAGGTATCCCCCTTTCCAACTGACGAGGTATCCCCCTTTCCCTTTCCAACTGACTAGGTATCCCCCTTTTCAACTGACTAGTTATCCCGCTTTACAAGTGACTAGGTATCCCCCTTTCCCTTTCCAACTGACTAGGTGTCCCCCTTTCCCTTTCCAACTGACTAGATATCCCCCTTTCCCTTTCCAACTGACTAGATATCCCCCTTTCCCTTTCCAACTGACTAGATATCCCCCTTTCCCTGTACAACTGACTAGATATCCCCCTTTCCCTTTCCAACTGACGAGGTGTCCCCCTTTCCCTTTCCAACTGACGAGGTGTCCCCCTTTCCAACTGACTAGATATCCCCCTTTCCCTTTCCAACTGACTAGATATCCCCCTTTCCCTTTCCAACTGACGAGGTGTCCCCCTTTCCCTTTCCAACTGACGAGGTGTCCCCCTTTCCCTTTCCAACTGACGAGGTGTCCCCCTTTCCCTTTCCAACTGACGAGGTGTCCCCCTTTCCCTTTCCAACTGACGAGGTGTCCCCCTTTCCCTTTCCAACTGACGAGGTGTCCCCCTTTCCCTTTCCAACTGACGAGGTGTCCCCCTTTCCCTTTCCAACTGACTAGATATCCCACTTTCCTCTTTGATTACATTAAGATACAGTCACATCTTTTCATTTTTTTGTCTTGAGAATATTTGGGAACAGATTTTCTACATCAAACTCATTCTTAGCTTTATTCTTAGTAATTTTAGTCTTTTTTAAACCTAAAAATAAAAATCACTCGTGGGCCACATGTTGCCGACCCCTGCCTTTCTGTATTTATAGAGATCATGCAGAATGGCTCTGGGGCCACCTATGACCCTCTTAAAAAAAAAACTTCTGAAATGCATTCTTCCATCCTACCGTCCTCGAAGAAATCCCAGATCTGAATTGGTCGGTTTAGGTAACACCTCGCTCACACCCGTCCAATCACTTATAGATCTATGCTTACCCCCAGATGAAACAAGGAGGGAGGGGTGCATTTCTGAAATTTTAGAATGAGGTCAGGGCCTTACCTGCAGAGCTGCTTTCTGCTGGGCAGCGATGTGCTGCTGCTCCGCGTGGTCTCTGAAGTCTTTATTCAGGGCTGGTCTGGAGAGAGGGATGCTGTTGGCGAGAGGGATGGAGGGATATGGGTCAGGGGCTGCACTGGGGTCTACGTCCCAAACAACACCCTATATAAATGCAATACTTTTGACCGGGGCTCATAGGGCTCTGTTCAAAAGTAGTTCACTATAAGGGACGCAGACAAAGTTTGTCACTGACACACACACACACACACACACACACACACACACAACCAGATGCTTCCAGATACCTGGCTCCAGGGTTATTCATGGAGGAGTTCTGTATCAAGCGTCTTTTCTCCTTGTCCAATTCAGCCAAAATGGCAACACGGTTCTTGTTCTGGAATCCTGAGTAGAGAAAAAAAATACTGATTAGCAACAACATAATATTACAGAAATGCAGTATCAGCACAAATAAAGCCAACTGTAGTCCAGTGCTACTTGAAGAAGACTCGCCATCAGCAAGCAGCAGAAACCACCCTGGCTCAGAGCTACCTACTAGCTATACTACCCGGCCTTCTGCTACTTGACTTACCCGCTCCAGGTGCAGGCGAGGCCATGTCAGAGGAAGTGACTGCAGCCTAAACAACACAAAAGATAGAGAGAGCGCTGTGCTAGCTAGTTAGCATTAGCACTGGGACAAATCGACCAAGGATAAGCAGATGTTCACCGCTCGTTCAAATAGCTACATAACTATTACAAAGAATAGAATGCTTGAGTTCTACGTAAAAATATATATATTTGTGTTGCTATATACAGAAACAAAGCCGCTAAAACATAACTACGTTTTACTTCTCTGGTGAACTCGTGTATCAACAAAAAAAGAAAGTAACGTGACCACTTCAACTAAGGGCGCGTTCGAGCGGATCGTTTTTGTCAAGTTGGGGACTATCGATCAAATCAAGGTTTATTTGGTCGAGTACACAGATCTGCAGGCGCAGCGAAATGTTTGCTCCTTCTTCTTCGTCTTCTTCTTCTTTGTGATTGGGTTGGCGGATCGCATCCAACTTTTAAGATCCATACAACGCCACCTATTGTACTGGAGTGTGAGGCCGGTGACTGCCTACCTATATTAAATGATCTTCATTAGTCCTGTTCCTCTAAGAAAGTGAAATAGAGCCTTAGACACCACTTCCCTTCCCCTTTCCTTCCCCCACTAATCCACCCAAACCCCAATCCCCGTCCATCCTCTCTAACCCTTTCACACAATCTCTCCCTATCTACGTTATACAGTTCACAAAATATAAAACACATGTTCCACCGTTTGTGCCGCTAAACACTCATCACACAGACCTGTTTCATTTCTCCCTATCATCCACAATGTGGCATTCAAACCTGTGTGCCCAAGTCTACTCCACATAACTTCCTCTCTCCTACACCCCATACTCCCTACCTCCTATGTTACTGGGGAGGCAGGTAGCCTAGTGGTTAGAGTGGAGGGGAGGCAGGTAACCTAGTGGTTAGAGTGGAGGGGAGGCAGGTAGCCTAGTGGTTAGAGTGTAGAGGAGGCAGGTAGCCTAGTGGTTAGAGTGGAGGGGAGGCAGGTAGCCTAGTGGTTAGAGTGGAGAGGAGGCAGGTAGTCTAGTGGTTAGAGTGGAGGGGAGGCAGGTAGCCTGGTGGTTAGAGTGGAGGGGAGGCAGGTAGCCTAGTGGTTAGAGTTGAAATCTGGGATACACACCCCTGCCCCTGACTATATCCTTTCAACCATCTGTAAAAATCCTTCAACACCGTCTCACGTTCTCTCCCCATTCTCTCTTACCCTCAATCATATCCACATCTACACTTGGTTTCAGAAACAGCCGCGGAGGGACGTTCTCCAATGCAATTGCCGGCCCTAATCTCTCTCTCCCCTCAGTCCATATTCTACCACTTTCTGCCCAATTATCCACCCGTACACCCTCTGCTTATCCACTCCTCGCTCCCAGCATTCCCCAGTTGCCGTGACCGCAGGGTGTCCTTCTGAACTCCTTTTCAATCTCGGGCCAGTACAATAATGCCAGTTTGTCCTTCCTCATCCTCAGTGGCAGTTCCCCACTATCGACCTGCAATGCCTCAACAGGTGTCGTCCTGAAGGCACCAACACACACTCTCAGGGCCGTTGACTGTATCCTATCGAGGCGCTGTGGTACCGTTTTGGCTGCCGATCCATATACAAAGCACCCATAATCCAAAGATGACCTGATCGATGCCTGGTACATATAAAACGGTGTTTGTGTGTCGTGTGTCTTCCACGTAAACCTCTCATTGAACCACATACCCAAAACTCAGACACGCGACCTATATCATTCTTGTGTTTCTAGCTCCAAAAGTGCAGTAATAGCAATAAAAAACAATACATAATCCAACAACTAAAAAGAAAGAAATATCAGAATGTCGAAGTCCGGAATATATCTATTTGTTTTTAAATTTAACGAGTCAGTTAAGAACAAACTCTTATTTACAATGACGGCCACAGCCAGAGGGGTTAACCGCCTTGTTCAGGGGTAGAATGACAGATTTTTGACCTTGTCAGCTCAGAGATTCAAACCAGCAACCCTAAAAAAAATTGAATAAAAGAGATCAAAGTTAATTTGAGTTGCCCCCACAAATGTAATGTGAAAACGTAGATTTTTCAACCCTGGCCTAATATTCTAAGAGTTGATTTGGTTTGAGCCGGCCCGGGTTTATGGTTTGCGTAACATTTTTACCTACGTTTGAGACCAACAGGTGACCGGGGCTGCGTGAAAAACATGCCAGTATCTCTCACGTTACTAGAATGACATTCGCGTTCTACGATCTCTCTCTCTCCCTTTCTGCTCTGATAGACATCAAATCAAATTTATTTATATAGCCCTTCGTACATCAGCTGATATCTCAAAGTGCTGTACAGAATCCCAGCCTAAAACCCCAAACAGCAAGCAATGCAGGTGTAGAAGCACGGTGGCTAGGAAAAACTCCCTAGAAAGGCCAAAACCTAGGAAGAAACCTAGAGAGGAACCAGGCTATGTGGGGTGGCCAGTCCTCTTCTGGCTGTGCCGGGTGGAGATTATAACAGAACATGGTCAAGATGTTCAAATGTTCATAAATGACCAGCATGGTCGAATAATAATAAGGCAGAACAGTTGAAATTGGAGCAGCAGCACGGCCAGGTGGACTGGGGACAGCAAGGAGTCATCATGTCAGGTAGTCCTGGGGCATGGTCCTAGGGCTCAGGTCCTCCGAGAGAGAGAGAGAAAGAAAGTGAGAAGGAGAGAATTAGAGAACGCACACTTAGATTCACACAGGACACCGAATAGGACAGGAGAAGTACTCCAGATATAACAAACTGACCCTAGCCCCCCGACACATAAACTACTGCAGCATAAATACTGGAGGCTGAGACAGGAGGGGTCAGGAGACACTGTGGCCCCATCCGAGGACACCCCCGGACAGGGCCAAACAGGAAGGTTACAACCTCACCCACTTTGCCAAAGCACAGCCCCCACACCACTAGAGGGATATCTTCAACCACCAACCTACCATCCTGAGACAAGGCTGAGTATAGCCCACAAAGATCTCCGCCATGGCACAACCCAAGGGGGGGCGCCAACCCAGACAGGATGACCACATCAGTGAATCAACCCACTCAGGTGACGCACCCCTTCCAGGGACGGCATGAGAGAGCCCCAGTAAGCCAGTGACTCAGCCCCTGTAATAGGGTTAGAGGCAGAGATTCCCAGTGGAAAGAGGGGAACCGGCCAGGCAGAGACAGCAAGGGCGGTTCGTTGCTCCAGAGCCTTGAGTTTAAGTTTGAGTTTATTTTTATTTTTACAGGGACAGGGCACATTAATCAACGTTTCAGTAAAAGTGCCGGTTTTAGCCAGCCGGCTAATTTTCAACCGCAGTCCCTGGGCAGGTTATTAAAAACAATTACAATATAGACAATAGCAGCATAGAACAAGCAAGACATAGCAACATAGGACAAGCAAGACATAGCATACAGACAGAGCAACATAGGACAAGCAAGACATAGCAACATAGGACAAGCAAGACGTAGCATACAGACAGAGCAACATAAAACAAAAAGCAGTTCACCTTCCCACTCCTGGGCCAGACTACACTCATTCATATGACCCACTGAAGAGATGAGTCTTCAGTAAAGACTTAAAGGTTGAGACCGAGTTTGCGTCTCTGACATGGGTAGGCAGACCGTTCCATAAAAATTGAGCTCTATAGGAGAAAGCCCTGCCTCCAGCTGTTTGCTTAGAAATTCTAGGGACAATTAGGAGGCCTGTGTCTTGTGACCGTAGCAACTCTCATCTCTCCAGCGTTGCACTTCAACATTTATTTCCTTATAGAATCATAGCCGCACAAAAGGTTCTGGAGGAACTGCTGCACCCCTGATGAATTGAAATAGATTTGACAAAGTTATAGAATAGAATGTCTGTTCATAAATAAATGAAATAATTCAGAGTAGCCCACTACACCATGAGAAGGCTTATAATTTAGCCACTGAGGATCAATAGCTTCTTTTTAAAATAGCATGTGGATCGTAGCCAAATAACAAGGAATAGCCTACAGTCGGGAACGTGCGGCAAATCTGTCAGAGAAAAATAAGGCCTTTCGCAATATTTCGAATACAATCGAGGGAAAACACGGGTTGGGAAGCAAATGGCTCCTGCTGAAAACAGAACATAATGCTGTAGGCTACCAATATATTAGATCACCTTCCAAATATTGTTTTACAAGAGAGAAAGATAGACTTTGGCATCGGCCATCACCAGCAAGTGAACTGCGCATCATTGGGTGAGTCAGTGAAACTGGAAAGCATTTTTAGGACTATAATTTCCTCCTCATATTGTAGCCTACAATATGTCTCCACACACCTAGGCCTAGGCTATTGATGGATTCAAGACAAGGTCGTTTTTAATGATCTCAGTTTGTCAGTGTCAAAGTAGTCTGCCATTTCGATCGTTTATGCGGTTTAAAAAAAAATCTCCAGTCATGTGAAATGAAATAGAATTGCATGAAATGCGTTTTTAAAAGACACATTTTTCCCAGCCCCTAGGCTACTAAAAATGTTCTCCATGTGTACAACTTCTGTAAGTGCCTCTACTCTACTGGTCTACATAAAGCTGTCTTAACAGCAGAGCTTTCTTTTCAGCACCATGGAGTGAATCCTTACCACCGCTACACCTGGCTATCAGTGGAGCCTTGTTTTCAGCACCATGGAATGACGCCTTACCACCACTACACCTGGATATCAGCTGAGCTTTCTTTTCAGCACCATGGAGTGAATCCTTACCACCGCTACACCTGGCTATCAGTGGAGCCTTGTTTTCAGCACCATGGAGTGAATCCTTACCACCACTACACCTGGATATCAGCTGAGCTTTCTTTTCAGCACCATGGAGTGAATCCTTACCACCACTACACCTGGCTATCAGTGGAGCCTTGTTTTCAGCACCATGGAATGACTCCTTACCACCGCTACACCTGGCTATCAGTGGAGCCTTGTTTTCAGCACCATGGAATGACTCCTTACCACCACTACACCTGGATATCAGCTGAGCTTTCTTTTCAGCACCATGGAGTGAATCCTTACCACCACTACACCTGGCTATCAGTGGAGCCTTGTCTGGCAGCCAAACAGTTCATTCACCATGGAGTGAATCCTTACCACCACTACACCTGGCTATCAATGGAGCCTCGTCTGGCAGCCAAACAATTCATTCAGCCTCATTTACTGATTTTGTAAAAAAACAAACAACATAGGGCTGACTTACTTAAACAAATGGTGTTTCTACTGACAATTGAGATGTACAAACTATGGCATAATGGGACGATGAGCTGATAAGAGGCGATCCGTCATTTAGATCTACATTAATGAGATGGACGTAGTCAATGTACAGTTGAAGTCGGAAGTTTACATACACCTTAGCCAAATACATTTAAACTCAGTTTTTCAAAATTCCTGACATTTAATCCTAGTAAATCCCTGTTTTAGGTCACTTAGGATCACCACTATTTTCAGAATGTGAAATGTCAGAATAACAGTAGAGTGGTTGATTTCAGCTTTTATTTCTTTCATCACATTCCCAGTGGGTCAGAGGTTTAAATACACTCAATTAGTATTTGGTAGCATTGCCTTTAAAATTGTTTAACTTGGGTCAAACGTTTCGGGTAGCCTTCCACAAGCTTCCCACAATAAGTTGGTTGAATTTTGGCCCATTCCTCCTGACAGAGCTGGTGTAACTGAGTCAGGTTTGTAGGCCTCCTTGCTCGCACACACTTTTTCAGTTCAGCCCATACATTTTCTATAGGATTGAGGTTAGGGCTTTGTGATGGCCACTCCAATACCTTGACTTTGTTGTCCTTAAGCCATTTTGCCACAACTTTGGAAGTCTGCTTGGGGTCATTGTCCATTTGGAAGATTTGATTCGCACCTTCCGCACCAAAGTACGTTCATCTCTAGGAGACAGAACGCGTCTCCTTCCTGAGCAGTATGACGGCTGCGTGGTCCCATGGTGTTTATACTTGCGTACTATTGTTTGTACAGATGAACGTGGTACCTTCAGGCATTTGGAAATTGCTTCCAAGGATGAACCAGACTTGTGGAGGTACACAATTATTTTTCTGAGGTCTTGTCTGATTTCTTTTGATTTTCCCATGATGTCAAGCAAAGAGGCACTGCGTTTGAAGGTAGGCCTTGAAATACATCCACAGGTACACCTCCAATTGACTCAAATTATGTCAATTAGCCAATCAGAAGCTTCTAAAGCCATGACATAATTTTCTGGAATTTTCCAAGATGTTTAAAGGCACAGTCAACTTAGTGTATATGAACTTCTGAACCACTGGAATTGTGATACAGTGATTTATAAGTGTAATAATCTGTAACAATTGTTGGAAACAAAGTACATGTCCTAACCGACTTGCCAAAACTATAGTTTGTTAGCAATACATTTGTGTAGTGGTTGAAAAACTAGTTTTAATGACTCCGACCTAAGTGTATTTAAACTTCTGACTTTGACTTCCCCTTTCCCATTACAACTGACTAGATATCCCCTTTCCCATTACAACTGACTAGATATCCCCTTTCCCTTTCCAACTGACTAGATATCCCCTTTCCCATTACAACTGACTAGATATCCCCTTTCCCATTACAACTGACTAGATATCCCCTTTCCCTTTCCAACTGACTAGATATCCCCTTTCCCTTTCCAACTGACTAGATATCCCCCTTTCCAACTGACTAGATATCCCCCTTTCCAACTGACTAGATATCCCCTTTCCCTTACCAACTGACTAGATATCCCCCTTTCCCTTTCCAACTGGCTAGATATCCCCCTTTCCTTTTACAACTGACTAGGTATCCCCCTTTCCCTGTACAACTGACTAGATATCCCCCTTTCCCTGTACAACTGACTAGATATCCCCCTTTCCCTGTACAACTGACTAGATATCCCCCTTTCCAACTGACTAGATATCCCCCTTTCCAACTGACTAGGTATCCCCCTTTCCCTTTAGAACTGACTAGATATCCCCCTTCCCTGTACAACTGACTAGATATCCCCCTTTCCCTGTACAACTGACTAGATATCCCCCTTTCCAACTGACTAGATATCCCCCTTTCCAACTGACTAGGTATCCCCCTTTCCCTGTACAACTGACTAGATATCCCCCTTTCCCTGTACAACTGACTAGATATCCCCCTTTCCAACTGACTAGATATCCCCCTTTCCAACTGACTAGGTATCCCCCTTTCCCTTTAGAACTGACTAGATATCCCCCTTCCCTGTACAACTGACTAGATATCCCCCTTTCCCTGTACAACTGACTAGGTATCCCCCCTTCCCTGTACAACTGACTCGATATCCCCCTTTCCCTTTACAACTGACTAGGTATCCCCCTTTACAACTGACTAGATATCCCCCTTTCCCTTTACAACTGACTAGATATCCCCCTTTCCCTTTACAACTGACTAGATATCCCCCTTTCCCTGTACAACTGACTAGATATCCCCCTTTCACTTTCACATAGGTTGTAATAGGACTTTTTTGGAGGGAGGGGGGGGGGGGGGCTTGGCTTCAGTGACTTTACACATGCACAGCTACTGTTTGGGTGCTGTATATGAATTACTGTGTGACAAAAGTGGTCCATATTTGAAAACAAGATTTGTCTTTCATGGCACAAGAGACAGCTGCCTGATTTGTGCCTGTCTCAGTGGACTCATCCATTGAGTAGGCCTGTCTCAGTGGACTCATCCATTGCGGAGGCCTGTCTCAGTGGACTCATCCATTGAGGAGGCCTGTCTCAGTGGACTAATCCATTGAGGAGGCCTGTCTCAGTGGACTCATCCATTGCGGAGGCCTGTCTCAGTGGACTCATCCATTGCGGAGGCCTGTCTCAGTGGACTCATCCATTGCGGAGGCCTGTCTCAGTGGACTCATCCATTGCGGAGGCCTGTCTCAGTGGACTCATCCATTGCGGAGGCCTGTCTCAGTGGACTCATCCATTGCGGAGGCCTGTCTCAGTGGACTCATCCATTGAGGAGGCCTGTCTCAGTGGACTAATCCGGAGGCCTGTCTCAGTGGACTCATCCATTGAGGAGGCCGCTGGGTTGACACGGTCAAAGAATATGGGGATTGTGGCTCAGATGCACAAGGCACGTCTCTCTCCAGAATACCTCTTTCCCTCCAAACTGCTTTCTGTTTCAGTCATGTCTTTGGTCCCGTTCACATCGGTTAACAAAAAATACTTATGATTGACAATTAGTGCCTTCCACAATGCAGGCAATGGCTTCAAGTTGAGGAGCAACTGCAGAATGTGCAGTCAAAACCTTTGATCACATTCATTTAACCAGGCAAGTTATTGAAGAATAAATTATTATTTACAATGACAGCCTAGGAACAGTGAGTTAACTGCCTTGTTAACGACAAATTTTTACCTTTTCAGCTCGGGGATTTGATCTATCAACCTTTAGGTTACAGGCCCAATGCTCTAACCACTGGGTTACCTGTGGTGGTTGTATTGTTCATGCAGTGGACATGTAGGTGCAAGTGGGACAATTTTATCCCAATAATGCAACACACTTTGAAAGGATCTGACCAACGATTGTCACCCGAATTGACAAAAGTGATCCACTCGAACGCGCCCCCCGGCTCAAGCGTTGTATTACTTCCGGTACTGTTATTGTACTTCCGAGACTGCGCGGTGCGAGTCACCTGACGGTTGTGTGGTTGCAGCCAGCGGGTTCAGCATTTGATACACGGGATTGGAAATAATCACAAAACAAACCATAATTCCAGGCCAAGAAACTAAGACATTTTCCGGTAAATCCGTTCTCGGTTTCCCCTCGCTTGCACAATGAGTGCCTGCACCCCTAAATCGCTGGCTTCGTCGGGACAAAAGCCCATTCAGGAGATGTGCCATCCGCTCGGAGCCGAGGAGGCAGTTCTCACACCCAGTCCAGATGTCAGAAACATCACTAGCAGCATTGGAGAGAAGGTATGATAGATAGATAAATACGTTAAATACAGATTTGTTTAGATACTTTGGTCTTACACGGGTTGAGGATAATAACCGGCTAACCTGGTTACCAAATGCTTTCAGATTTATGTTTTCTGAACGCTCATCTGCTTCGCCAGACCACATATCCTTTCCAATATGACATTTTATCAGTGTATCCTGTATACGTGTAATCGATCTGGTGACAGAGCTGTTTGGAGACGGATTTCCATTGATTACTTGAAGCTACATGGATTCAGTGAATTCACCATATGGTATCAACTATAGATGCTTGTTGTGACTGTCACTAGTAAAAAAAAAATAAGACCTAACAAAACATTGTTTAACTCTGTATAACATTTTGTAAATGAATCCATGCCAAAGGTTTTCTGATCACAGGATAAAGATGGAGTCATCAAGCTGGAGATTCCTTCTACCAGTAGTTTGTAAAGAACACAAGATAACAATATCACACGTAGCCTAATACACATGAATACCAGGTCCAGGTTTGAAAAATGTTCAATCTGTTGTTGATACAGAGCAGATGTTGTCACTTTAAAACCATGGTCTGGAAAGCAGTGGTATTTAAAACACAAACACACACACAAACAAACAGTCATAGACAGTTGAGCTCGTTTTGTGATACTGTTGGTTTCTTCAGAGTGGGATGTCCGTGCCAGTCGTGGGGAGCGCAGCCTGACAACGACACTGTGTTTTCCTCAGGGACATCTCCTTCTCATGGCCTGTGGCCAGATGGCACCTGATTCTCAATATAGTGCACTACTTTTGACCAGAGCCCTCCAAAAAGTAGTGAACTACATAGGGAACAGGGTGCCGTTTGGCCTCAGCCAATGCTCTCTATGGGGATTGTTTACTGTGTATAACTTGTTGTATCATAACGTGTGTAGTGAAAATGGGGCCACGTCCAACACAAGCTGTGGCCTGTTCAGAGATACATTATGTTTACAAATAGCAGGAGAAGTAGAAAACTAAACAATGTCCTTTCTCTCATAGCGTCAGTTTGCCGCGCACGGGCTAAAAATACAGTGAAATGCTGAATACAACAGGTGTAGTAGACCTCCCAGTGAAATGCTGAATACAACAGGTGTAGTAGACCTTACAGTGAAATGCTGAATACAACAGGTGTAGTAGACCTCACAGTGAAATGCTGAATACAACAGGTGTAGGTAGACCTTACAGTGAAATGATGAATACAACAGGTGTAGTAGACCTTACAGTAAAATTATGAATACAACAGGTGTAGGTAGACCTTACAGTAAAATGCTGAATACAACAGGTGTAGAACTCACAGTGAAATGGTGAATACAACAGGTGTAGTAGACCTTACAGTGAAATGATGAATACAACAGGTGTAGTAGACCTTACAGTAAAATGATGAATACAACAGGTGTAGTAGACCTCACAGTGAAATGCTGAATACAACAGGTGTAGTAGACCTTACAGTGAAATGCTGAATACAACAGGTGTAGTAGACCTTACAGTGAAATGCTGAATACAACAGGTGTAGTAGACCTTACAGTGAAATGATGAATACAACAGGTGTAGTAGACCTTACAGTGAAATGATGAATACAACAGGTGTAGTAGACCTTACAGTGAAATGCTGAATACAACAGGTGTAGTAGACCTGACAGTGAAATGCTGAATACAACAGGTGTAGTAGACCTTAAAGTGAAATGCTGAATACAACAGGTGAAGTAGACCTTACAGTGAAATGATGAATACAACAGGTGTAGTAGACCTTACAGTGAAATGCTGAATACAACAGGTGTAGTAGACCTTACAGTGAAATGCTGAATACAACAGGTGTAGTAGACCTCACAGTGAAATGCTGAATACAACAGGTGTAGTAGACCTTACAGTGAAATGATGAATACAACAGGTGTAGTAGACCTTACAGTGAAATGCTGAATACAACAGGTGTAGTAGACCTTACAGTGAAATGCTGAATACAACAGGTGTAGTAGACCTCACAGTGAAATGCTGAATACAACAGGTGTAGTAGACCTTACAGTGAAATGCTGAATACAACAGGTGTAGTAGACCTTACAGTTAAATGCTGAATACAACAGGTGTAGGTAGACCTTACAGTGAAATGCTGAATACAACAGGTGTAGTAGACCTCACAGTGAAATGCTGAATACAACAGGTGTAGTAGACCTCACAGTGAAATGCTGAATACAACAGGTGTAGTAGACCTTACAGTGAAATGCTGAATACAACAGGTGTAGTAGACCTCACAGTGAAATGCCGAATACAACAGGTGTAGTAGACCTCACAGTGAAATGCCGAATACAACAGGTGTAGTAGACCTTACAGTGAAATGATGAATACAACAGGTGTAGTAGACCTTACAGTGAAATGCTGAATACAACAGGTGTAGTAGACCTTACAGTGAAATGCTGAATACAACAGGTGTAGTAGACCTTACAGTGAAATGCTGAATACAACAGGTGTAGTAGACCTTACAGTAAAATGCTGAATACAACAGGTGTAGTAGACCTTACAGTGAAATGCTGAATACAACAGGTGTAGTAGACCTTACAGTGAAATGCTGAATACAACAGGTGTAGTAGACCTTACAGTGAAATGCTGAATACAACAGGTGTAGTAGACCTTACAGTGAAATGCTGAATACAACAGGTGTAGTAGATCTTACAGTAAAATGATGAATACAACAGGTGTAGTAGACCTTACTGTAAAATGATGAATACAACAGGTGTAGTAGACCTTACAGTAAAATGATGAATACAACAGGTGTAGTAGACCACACAGTGAAATGCTGAATACAACAGGTGTAGTAGATCTTACAGTAAAATGATGAATACAACAGGTGTAGTAGACCTCACAGTGAAATGCTGAATACAACAGGTGTAGTAGACCTTACAGTGAAATGCTGAATACAACAGGTGTAGAACTCACAGTGAAATGCTGAATACAACAGGTGTAGTAGACCTTACAGTAAAATGCTGAATACAACAGGTGTAGTAGACCTTACAGTGAAATGCTGAATACAACAGGTGTAGTAGACCTTACAGTGAAATGCTGAATACAACAGGTGTAGTAGACCTTACAGTGAAATGCTGAATACAACAGGTGTAGTAGACCTTACAGTGAAATGATGAATACAACAGGTGTAGTAGACCTTAAAGTGAAATGCTGAACACAACAGGTGTAGTAGACCTTACAGTGAAATGCTGAATACAACAGGTGTTGTAGACCTTACAGTGAAATGCTGAATAAAACAGGTGTAGTAGACCTGACAGTGAAATGCTGAATACAACAGGTGTAGTAGACCTCACAGTGAAATGCTGAATACAACATGTGTAGAACTCACAGTGAAATGATGAATACAACAGGTGTAGTAGACCTCACAGTGAAATGCTGAATACAACAGGTGTAGTAGACCTTACAGTGAAATGCTGAATACACAGGTGTGGAACTTAGTGAAATGCTGAATACAACAGGTGTAGTAGACCTTACAGTGAAATGCTGAATACAACAGGTGTAGTAGACCTCACAGTGAAATGCTGAATACAACAGGTGTAGTAGACCTTACAGTGAAATGCTGAATACAACAGGTGTAGTAGACCTCACAGTGAAATGCTGAATACAACAGGTGTGGAACTTAGTGAAATGCTGAATACAACAGGTGTAGTAGACCTTACAGTGAAATGCTGAATACAACAGGTGTAGTAGACCTCACAGTGAAATGCTGAATACAACAGGTGTAGTAGACCTTACAGTGAAATGCTGAATACAACAGGTGTAGTAGACCTTACAGTGAAATGCTGAATACAACAGGTGAAATGCTTACTTACAAGACCAACAATGCTTTAAGAAGTCAATATAACATTTGAAAAAAAGTGTTAAATAGAAAATAAAAGTTGCATGTTTAAAGAGCAGCAGTAAATAACAATAGCGGGGCAGAGTCAATGTGGAGGCTATATACAAGGTGTTACGGTACAGAGTCAATGTGGAGGCTATATACAAGGTGTTACGGTACAGAGTCAATGTGGAGGCTATATACAGGGTGTTACGGTACAGAGTCAATGTGGAGGCTATATACAAGGTGTTACGGTACAGAGTCAATGTGGAGGCTATATACAAGGTGTTACGGTACAGAGTCATTGTGGAGGCTATATACAAGGTATTACGGTACAGAGTCAATGTGGAGGCTATATACAGGGTGTTACGGTACAGAATCAATGTGGAGGCTATATACAGTGGGTACCGGTACAGAGTCAATGTGGAGGCTATATACAAGGTGTTACGGTACAGAGTCAATGTGGAGGCTATATACAGGGTGTTACGGTACAGAGTCAATGTGGAGGCTATATACAGGGTGTTACGGTACAGAGTCAATGTGGAGGCTATATACAAGGTATTACGGTACAGAGTCAATGTGGAGGCTATATACAGGGTGTTACGGTACAGAGTCAATGTGGAGGCTATATACAAGGTGTTACGGTACAGAGTCAATGTGGAGGCTATATACAAGGTGTTACGGTACAGAGTCATTGTGGAGGCTATATACAAGGTGTTACGGTACAGAGTCAATGTGGAGGCTATATACAGGGTGTTACGGTACAGAGTCAATGTGGAGGCTATATACAAGGTGTTACGGTACAGAGTCAATGTGGAGGCTATATACAGGGTGTTACGGTACAGAGTCAATGTGGAGGCTATATACAAGGTGTTACGGTACAGAGTCAATGTGGAGGCTATATACAAGGTGTTACGGTACAGAGTCATTGTGGAGGCTATATACAAGGTATTACGGTACAGAGTCAATGTGGAGGCTATATACAGGGTGTTACGGTACAGAATCAATGTGGAGGCTATATACAGTGGGTACCGGTACAGAGTCAATGTGGAGGCTATATACAAGGTGTTACGGTACAGAGTCAATGTGGAGGCTATATACAGGGTGTTACGGTACAGAGTCAATGTGGAGGCTATATACAAGGTGTTACGGTACAGAGTCAATGTGGAGGCTATATACAAGGTGTTACGGTACAGAGTCATTGTGGAGGCTATATACAAGGTATTACGGTACAGAGTCAATGTGGAGGCTATATACAGGGTGTTACGGTACAGAATCAATGTGGAGGCTATATACAGTGGGTACCGGTACAGAGTCAATGTGGAGGCTATATACAAGGTGTTACGGTACAGAGTCAATGTGGAGGCTATATACAGGGTGTTACGGTACAGAGTCAATGTGGAGGCTATATACAGGGTGTTACGGTACAGAGTCAATGTGGAGGCTATATACAAGGTATTACGGTACAGAGTCAATGTGGAGGCTATATACAAGGTGTTACGGTACAGAGTCAATGTGGAGGCTATATACAAGGTGTTACGGTACAGAGTCAATGTGGAGACTATATACAAGGTGTTACGGTACAGAGTCAATGTGGAGGCTATATACAGGGGGTACCGGTACAGAGTCAATGTGGAGGCTATATACAAGGTGTTACGGTACAGAGTCAATGTGGAGACTATATACAGGGTGTTACGGTACAGAGTCAATGTGGAGGCTATATACAAGGTGTTACGGTACAGAGTCAATGTGGAGACTATATACAAGGTGTTACGGTACAGAGTCAATGTGGAGGCTATATACAGGTGTTACGGTACAGAGTCAATGTGGAGGCTATATACAGGGTGTTACGGTACAGAGTCAATGTGGAGGCTATATACAGGGGGTACCGGTACAGAGTCAATGTGGAGGCTATATACAGGGGGTACCGGTACAGAGTCAATGTGGAGGCTATATACAGGGTGTTACGGTACAGAGTTAATGTGGAGGCTATATACAAGGTGTTACGGTACAGAGTCAATGTGGAGACTATATACAAGGTGTTACGGTACAGAGTCAATGTGGAGGCTATATACAGGTGTTACGGTACAGAGTTAATGTGGAGGCTATATACAAGTTGTTACGGTACAGAGTCAATGTTGAGGCTATATACAGGGTGTTATGGTACAGAGTTAATGTGGAGGCTATATACAAGGTGTTACGGTACAGAGTCAATGTGGAGGCTATATACAGGTGGTACCGGTACAGAGTTAATGTGGAGGCTATATACAAGGTGTTACGGTACAGAGTCAATGTTGAGGCTATATACAGGGTGTTACGGTACAGAGTCAATGTGGAGGCTATATACAGGGTGTTACGGTACAGAGTTAATGTGGAGGCTATATACAAGGTGTTACGGTACAGAGTCAATGTTGAGGCTATATACAGGGTGTTACGGTACAGAGTTAATGTGGAGGCTATATACAAGGTGTTACGGTACAGAGTCAATGTTGAGGCTATATACAGGGTGTTACGGTACAGAGTTAATGTGGAGGCTATATACAAGGTGTTACGGTACAGAGTCAATGTTGAGGCTATATACAGGGTGTTACGGTACAGAGTCAATGTGGAGGCTATATACAGGGTGTTACGGTACAGAATCAATGTGGAGGCTATATACAGTGGGTACCGGTACAGAGTCAATGTGGAGGCTATATACAAGGTGTTACGGTACAGAGTCAATGTGGAGGCTATATACAGGGTGTTACGGTACAGAGTCAATGTGGAGGCTATATACAGGGTGTTACGGTACAGAGTCAATGTGGAGGCTATATACAAGGTATTACGGTACAGAGTCAATGTGGAGGCTATATACAAGGTGTTACGGTACAGAGTCAATGTTGAGGCTATATACAGGGTGTTATGGTACAGAGTTAATGTGGAGGCTATATACAAGGTGTTACGGTACAGAGTCAATGTGGAGGCTATATACAGGTGGTACCGGTACAGAGTTAATGTGGAGGCTATATACAAGGTGTTACGGTACAGAGTCAATGTGGAGGCTATATACAAGGTGTTACGGTACAGAGTCAATGTGGAGACTATATACAAGGTGTTACGGTACAGAGTCAATGTGGAGGCTATATACAAGGTGTTACGGTACAGAGTCAATGTGGAGACTATATACAAGGTGTTACGGTACAGAGTCAATGTGGAGGCTATATACAAGGTGTTACGGTACAGAGTCTATGTGGAGGCTATATACAAGGTGTTACGGTACAGAGTCAATGTGGAGACTATATACAAGGTGTTACGGTACAGAGTCAATGTGGAGGCTATATACAAGGTGTTACGGTACAGAGTCAATGTGGAGGCTATATACAAGGTGTTACGGTACAGAGTCAATGTGGAGGCTATATACAAGGTGTTACGGTACAGAGTCAATGTGGAGACTATATACAAGGTGTTACGGTACAGAGTCAATGTTGAGGCTATATACAGGGTGTTACGGTACAGAGTTAATGTGGAGGCTATATACAAGGTGTTACGGTACAGAGTCAATGTTGAGGCTATATACAGGGTGTTACGGTACAGAGTTAATGTGGAGGCTATATACAAGGTGTTACGGTACAGAGTCAATGTGGAGGCTATATACAGGGTGTTACGGTACAGAGTTAATGTGGAGGCTATATACAAGGTGTTACGGTACAGAGTCAATGTGGAGACTATATACAGGGTGTTACGGTACAGAGTTAATGTGGAGGCTATATACAAGGTGTTACGGTACAGAGTCAATGTGGAGGCTATATACAGGTGGTACCGGTACAGAGTTAATGTGGAGGCTATATACAAGGTGTTACGGTACAGAGTCAATGTTGAGGCTATATACAGGGTGTTACGGTACAGAGTCAATGTGGAGGCTATATACAGGGTGTTACGGTACAGAGTTAATGTGGAGGCTATATACAAGGTGTTACGGTACAGAGTCAATGTGGAGACTATATACAAGGTGTTACGGTACAGAGTCAATGTGAAGGCTATATACAAGGTGTTACGGTACAGAGTTAATGTGGAGGCTATATACAAGGTGTTACGGTACAGAGTCAATGTGGAGGCTATATACAGGTGGTACCGGTACAGAGTCAATGTGGAGGCTATATACAGGGGGTATCGGTACAGAGTCAATGTGGAGACTATATACAGGGTGTTACGGTACAGAGTCAATGTGGAGACTATATACAGGGTGTTACGGTACAGAGTCAATGTGGAGACTATATACAGGGTGTTATGGTACAGAGTCAATGTGGAGGCTATATACAGGGTGTTACGGTACAGAGCCAATGTGGAGGTTATATACAGGGGGTACCGGGACAGAGTCAATGTGGAGGCTATATACAGGGGGTACCGGTACAGAGTCAGTGTGGAGGTTATATACAGGGGGTACCGGTACAGAGTCAATGTGGAGGCTATATACAGGGGGTACCGGTACAGAGTCAATGTGGAGGCTATATACAGGGGGTATCGGTACAGAATCAAGGTGGAGGTTATATACAGGGTGTTACGGTACAGAATCAATGTGGAGGCTATATACAGGGTGTTACGGTACAGAATCAATGTGAAGGCTATATACAGGGGGTACCGGGACAGAGTCAATGTGCGGGGGCACCGGTTAGTCAGGGTAATTGAGGTAATATGTACAGGTAGGTAGAGTTAAAGGGACTATGCATAGATAATAAACAGAGAGTAGCAGCAGCGTAAAAGAGGGGTCTGGGCCCTTTGATTAACTGTTCAGGAGTCATGGCTTGCTGGTAGAAGCTGAGATTTATCCTGGACTAAAAAGCATTTTCAATAGATTGTCCATTGATTAAGCTTTTTAGTCCAGGGATAGACCTTAATCCGTGTCCTGCAAACCTCCCCATAATCTTGGTTGAAGCATTCCTGGCGTTCCACGGTGTAATGCATTACTAATGCTGCCTCCTAGGTCTCGAGGAATTAGGCTGTTTTAAACCATCTTTCCATAAATCACTGGACTGACCTTAAAGAAATCCTTTCAAGAATGTGTTCATTTGTTATCATAGTTTACCGTCATAGTTTGGGTACAATAAGGAGCTTGCTTCCTGTGCTCATCTGCTCAATAGGCCATTCTTTCTTAGCCTTGTGATCTGAATATGCAACAGAACCCCATATAAATGAATGCACAGTGATGGGCTGAATCTCAACTGGCATCCTCTTACCTATTTAATGCACTGTTTTGACCAAGGCCCATAGGGTTCTGTTTTGACCAAGGCCCATAGGGTTCTGTTTTGACCAAGGCCCATAGGGTTCTGTTTTGACCAAGGCCCATAGGGTTCTGTTTTGACCAAGGCCCATCGGGTTCTGTTTTGACCAAGGCCCATAGGGCTCTGTTTTGACCAAGGCCCATAGGGTTCTGTTTTGACCAAGGCCCATAGGGTTCTGTTTTGACCAAGGCCCATAGGGTTTTGTTTTGACCAAGGCCCATAGGGCTCTGTTTTGACCAAGGCCCATAGGGTTCTGTTTTGACCAAGGCCCATCGGGTTCTGTTTTGACCAAGGCCCATTAGGTTCTGTTTTGACCAAGGCCATCGGGTTCTGTTTTGACCAAGGCCCATAGGGCTCTGTTTTGACCAAGGCCCATCGGGTTCTGTTTTGACCAAGGCCCATCGGGTTCTGTTTTGACCAAGGCCCATAGGGCTCTGTTTTGACCAAGGCCCATAGGGCTCTGTTTTGACCAAGGCCCATAGGGCTCTGTTTTGAAAATTGTTGATCGACCAATTGGACAACATATTAAAAAGTGTATTTATCCATATATTGACACATCCTATGTGTTTAAAAAAAAATCAGCTATATGCCACGAGCTTGTCTGATGCTTTAAGCACAGTGTTTGATTAAGTCATTAAGACACAAATGACTAGAGGGAGCACAGCTGCCTTTTCAACTTAAAAAAGTTGCCTATTACCTCCAATTCCCTCTGTAGAAAAAAAAATCAATTTAGTTCACATCACCTCGTTCTCTCTACAGCTCCACCAGTCTGTCTCCATCACCTCGTTCTCTCTACAGCTCCACCAGTCTGTCTCCATCACCTCGTTCTCTCTACAGATCCACCAGTCTGTCTGTCTCCATCACCTCGTTCTCTCTACAGATCCACCAGTCTGTCTGTCTCCATCACCTCGTTCTCTCTACAGCTCCACCAGTCTGTCTCCATCACCTCGTTCTCTCTACAGCTCCATCACTGTCTCCATCACCTCGTTCTCTCTACAGCTCCACCAGTCAGTCTGTCTCCATCACCTCGTTCTCTCTACAGCTCCACCAGTCTGTCTCCATCACCTCGTTCTCTCTACAGCTCCACCAGTCTGTTTCCATCACCTCCTTCTCTCTACAGCTCCACCAGTCTGTCTGTCTCCATCACCTCGTTCTCTCTACAGCTCCACCAGTCTGTCTCCATCACCTCGTTCTCTCTACAGCTCCACCAGTCTCTGTCTCCATCACCTCGTTCTCTCTACAGCACCACCAGTCTGTCTCCATCACCTCGTTCTCTCTACAGCTCCACCAGTCTGTCTCCATCACCTCGTTCTCTCTACAGCTCCACCAGTCTCTGTCTCCATCACCTCGTTCTCTCTACAGCACCACCAGTCTGTCTCCATCACCTCGGTTCAAACGGTGCATGTTGTTTCTTTTCTCTAAGCCATCATTGTTTTGGTCTCAAATGCTGAGTACTCATTGGCTATTGGCAGCAGTCCCTGCCCAATCATGTTGTAGCCCTGTTCATACTACAAGATGCACGACCACCATTTCTTACATGTCAGAAATGTCAACAGATCCATAGATGACACAATCTCAGTCTCCGACTGGGTTCTGGTGGCATATCCTTCCGGAGAGAGTTGAGAGTTGAAAGACTTTGTCCTGCTAGGCTTGAGGGGGTGGGGGTGCTTATATTTGTCCTGGGTATCATTTTTCAGTGTTTTAACATCAGTGTTTAACTTTAGCTAACACTGTTATTGTCTGTTTAGGAAAGAGCACTTCAAGCTCAACTCTCACAGCTGGCTGGGCAGGCTACCAGGAAAGTTTTGTCAGTGTTTTCCACCAGCAGCAGTAGCAGCTCCTTTTAAATTAGGTTGTCTTTTAGGGCCTTATATTACAAAACTCTCTCTCCTCCCCACCACTATTACAATGCTGGTTTGATGTCCTGATACAGTTGTAATACCTAACAACACAGTACACTCATGTGATCTGTTATTAGATTACATGTAGAGGACCAGTCATGTGATCTGTTATTAGATTACATGTAGAGGACCAGTCATGTGATCTGTTATTGGATTACATGTAGAGGACCAGTCATGTGATCTGTTATTAGATTACATGTAGAGGACCAGTCATGTGATCTGTTATTAGATTACATGTAGAGGACCAGTCATGTGATCTGTTATTAGATTACATGTAGAGGACCAGCCATGTGATCTGTTATTAGATTACATGTAGAGTACCAGTCATGTGATCTGTTATTAGATGTAGAGTACCAGTCATGTGATCTGTTATTAGATTACATGTAGAGGACCAGTCATGTGATCTGTTATTAGATTACATGTAGAGGACCAGTCATGTGATCTGTTATTAGATTACATGTAGAGGACCAGCCATGTGATCTGTTATTAGATTACATGTAGAGTACCAGTCATGTGATCTGTTATTAGCTGTAGAGTACCAGTCATGTGATCTGTTATTAGATGTAGAGTACCAGTCATGTGATCTGTTATTAGATTACATGTAGAGTACCAGTCATGTGATCTGTTATTAGATTACATGTAGAGGACCAGTCATGTGATCTGTTATTAGATTACATGTAGAGGACCAGTCATGTGATCTGCTATTAGATTACATGTAGAGTACCAGTCATGTGATCTGTTATTAGATTACATGTAGAGGACCAGTCATGTGATCTGTTATTAGATTACATGTAGAGGACCAGTCATGTGATCTGTTATTAGATTACATGTAGAGGACAAGTCATGTGATCTGCTATTAGATTACATGTAGAGTACCAGTCATGTGATCTGTTATTAGCTGTAGAGTACCAGTCATGTGATCTGTTATTAGCTGTAGAGTACCAGTCATGTGATCTGTTATTAGATTACATGTAGAGTACCAGTCATGTGATCTGTTATTAGCGGTAGAGTACCAGTCATGTGATCTGTTATTAGCTGTAGAGTACTAGTCATGTGATCTGTTATTAGATTACATGTAGAGGACAAGTCATGTGATCTGTTATTAGCTGTAGAGTACCAGTCATGTGATCTGTTATTAGCGGTAGAGTACCAGTCATGTGATCTGTTATTAGATTACATGTAGAGTACCAGTCATGTGATCTGTTATTAGCGGTAGAGTACCAGTCATGTGATCTGTTATTAGATTACATGTAGAGTACCAGTCATGTGATCTGTTATTAGATTACATGTAGAGGACAAGTCATGTGATCTGTTATTAGCTGTAGAGTACCAGTCATGTGATCTGTTATTAGCGGTAGAGTACCAGTCATGTGATCTGTTATTAGATTACATGTAGAGTACCAGTCATGTGATCTGTTATTAGCGGTAGAGTACCAGTCATGTGATCTGTTATTAGATTACATGTAGAGTACCAGTCATGTGATCTGTTATTAGCTGTAGAGGACCAGTCATGTGATCTGTTATTAGATTACATGTAGAGGACAAGTCATGTGATCTGTTATTAGCTGTAGAGTACCAGTCATGTGATCTGTTATTAGCGGTAGAGTACCAGTCATGTGATCTGTTATTAGATTACATGTAGAGTACCAGTCATGTGATCTGTTATTAGCTGTAGAGGACCAGTCATGTGATCTGTTATTAGATTACATGTAGAGGACAAGTCATGTGATCTGTTATTAGATTACATGTAGAGTACCAGTCATGTGATCTGTTATTAGCTGTAGAGTACCAGTCATGTGATCTGTTATTAGCGGTAGAGTACCAGTCATGTGATCTGTTATTAGCTGTAGAGTACCAGTCATGTGATCTGTTATTAGCTGTAGAGTACCAGTCATGTCTGTAGTGTAGTGTATGTTGGGTGGTATTCTCTGGTTAGAAGTCGTGCACTATGTTGGGTGGTATTCTCTGGTTAGAAGTAGTGCACTATGTTGGGTGGTATTCTCTGGTTAGAAGTAGTGCACTATGTTGGGTGGTATTTAGGACACATCCAACTACTTAAGCTGTTTCTATGGTCTTCATGTTTCCTGCTTCTAGGACCAAATTCTGCCCAATGGGACGCCGGTGGAGACATCTAGTCCCTCCTCCTCGTCCTCCCTCCTGAACCGGCTGCAGCTGGATGACGACCTGGATGGAGAAACACGTGACCTCTTCGTCACCGTCGACGACCCGAAGAAACACGTCTCCACCATGGAGACCTACATCACCTACAGAGTGGTCACTAAGGTGGGTAGGGTCCTCTCGCATGCTCGCTGTCTCTCAGCTCCATGGAGAGTCAATGTGTCTGTGGAGAAGCAGTCTGTTACCCTCTGGAGGACACATGATGCTGAAGGACCTCAGATCTGGAATGTGGATGGAGGACACGTGATGCTGAAGGACCTCAGATCTGGAAAATACAACCTGTAATGTGGATGGGAAAACACAGCATCTGCCCCAACCCTTTCAACCATAAAGCTTTGTTGCTGTTAGAATTCTGTTTTTATTCTGTCATCAAATAGACCAACTTAGAGGCTGGAGCAACAATGTTGTCGTCTCTCCCTTCTCGCTCATCCCCCTCTTTAGCTCTCCTCACCCCTCTTCACCTCTCCTCACCCCTCTTCACCTCTCCTCACCCCTCTTCACCTCACCCCTCTTCACCTCTCCTCACCCCTCTTCACCTCTCCTCACCCCACTTCACCTCTCCTCACCCCTCTTTAGCTCTCCTCACCCCTCTTTAGCTCTCCTCACCCCTCTTCACCTCTCCTCACCCCTCTTCACCTCTCCTCACCCCTCTTCGCCTCTTCACCTCTCCTCACCCCTCTTCACCTCTCCTCACCCCTCTTCACCTCTCCTCACCCCTCTTCGCCTCTTCTCACCTCTCCTCACCCCTCTTCACCTCTCCTCACCCCTCTTCACCTCTCCT
The DNA here is from genome assembly GCF_013265735.2 of Oncorhynchus mykiss. Lineage (NCBI taxonomy): Eukaryota > Metazoa > Chordata > Actinopteri > Salmoniformes > Salmonidae > Oncorhynchus > Oncorhynchus mykiss. The sequence goes on along the minus strand of NC_048569.1, from coordinate 388,686 downwards.
CACCCCTCTTCACCTCTCCTCACCCCTCTTCGGCTCTTCTCACCTCTCCTCACCCCTATTTACCTTTCCTCACCCCCCTTTACACATATTTACCCCTCCTTCCCCCCATTCACCCCTCTTCACCTCTCCTCTCTTCACCTCTATTCACCTCTCCTCACCCCTCTTCACCTCTCCTCACCTCTCCTCACCCCTCTTCACCTCTCCTCTCTTCACCTCTATTCACCCCTCTTAACCCCTCTTCACCTCTCCTCACCTCTCCTCACCCCTCTTCACCTCTCCTCTCTTCACCTCTATTCACCTCTCCTCACCCCTCTTCACCTCTCCTCACCCCTCTTCACTTCTCCTCACCCCTTTTCACCTCTCCTCACCTCTCCGCACACCTCTTCACTTCTCCTCACCCCTCTTCTCCTCTCCTCACCCCTCTTCACCTCTCCTAACCCCTCTTCACCTCTCCTCACCCCTCTTCACCTCTCCTCACCCCTCTTCACCTCTCCTCACCCCTCTTCACCTCTCTTCACCCCTCTTCACCTTTCCTCATCCCTCTTCACCTCTCCTCACCCCCTTCACCTCTCCTCACCCCCCTTCACCTCTCCTCACCCCTCTTCACCTCTCCTCACCTCTCCTCACCCCTCCTCACCTCTCCTCACCTCTCCTCACCTCTCCTCACCCCTCTTCACCTCTCCTCACCTCTCCCCTCTTCACCTCTCCTCACCCCTCTTCGCCTCTCCTCACCTCTCCTCGCCCCTCCTCACCTCTCCTCGCCCCTCTTCACCCCTCCTCACCCCTCCTCGCCCCTCTTCACCCCTCCTCACCCCTCCTCACCCCTCTTCACCCCTCCTCACCCCTCCTCACCCCTCTTCACCCCTCCTCACCCCTCTTCTCCTCTCCTCACCACTCTTCACCTCTCCTCACCCCTCTTCACCTCTCCTCACCCCTCTTCACCTCTTCTCACCCCCTTCACCTCTTCTCACCCCCTTCACCTCTCTTCACCCCTCTTCACCTCTCCTCACCCCTCTTCACCTTTCCTCATCCCTCTTCACCTCTCCTCACCCCCCTTCACCTCTCCTCACCCCTCTTCACCTCTCCTCACCTCTCCTCACCCCTCTTCACCTCTCCTCACCCCTCTTCACCTCTCCTCACCCCTCCTCGCCTCTCCTCGCCTCTCCTCGCCCCTCCTCGCCCCTCCTCGCCCCTCCTCACCCCTCCTCACCCCTCCTCACCCCTCTTCTCCTCTCCTCACCCCTCTTCTCCTCTCCTCACCCCTCTTCACTGCTCCTCACCCCTCTTCACTTCTCCTCACCCCTCTTCACTTCTCCTCACCCCTCTTACCTTCTCTTCACCCCTCTTCACCTCTCCTCACCTCTCCTCACCCCTCTTCACCTCTCCTCACCTCTCCTCACCCCTCTTCTCCTCTCCTCACCCCTCTTCTCCTCTCCTCACCCCTCTTCACCTCTCCTCACCCCTCTTCACCTCTCCTCACCCCTCTTCATCTCTTCTCACCCCCTTCACTTCTCCTCACCCCCTTCATCTCTCCTCACCCCTCTTCACCCCTCCTCACCCCTCTTCACCCCTCTTCACCTCTCCTCACCCCTCTTCACCTCTCCTCACCCCTCTTCACCTCTTCTCACCCCCTTCACCTCTCCTCACCCCTCTTCAAAAGTAGTGCACTATATAGGGAATAGGAAGACCCATAGGACTCTGGTCAAAAGTAGTGCACTATGTAGGGAATGGGGTGCCATTTGGGACGAATACAGTAATCACAGTCCAGAGGACAGATATGGGACTGGAGTAGATGGACTGTATCATGGCAACCGTCCAGTGTTTGTGATAAGGGTCGTATGCATGGCAACCGTCCAGTGTTTGTGATAAGGGTCGTATGCATGGCAACCGTCCAGTGTTTGTGATAAGGGTCGTATGCATGGCAGCGTTGGATAACCGCCCTGGTGAAAGAAGCACTGATTATAAACCCTGCCAATGATTGAGGGTTTCAGTTTAGTTGTGTTTACGTTGTCTGAGACTCATTATAAACCCTGCCAATGATTGAGGGTTTTAGTTTACGTTGTGTTTACGGTGCCTGAGACTCATTATAAACCCTGCCAATGATTGAGGGTTTTAGTTTACGTTGTGTTTACGTTGTCTGAGAATAAGAACTTGGTCCTTGGCTGATTAGAGGTACCCTGGTTACCCTGGTTACCCTGGTTACCCTGGTTACCCTGGTTACCCTGGTTACCCCAAACTGAACACTGTACTGTGAAGTGAAACCATGGTGAACACAGTGACCAGTGTGGTTTAACCAGGCCAGAAGGGTCATTCCTAACCAACACAGTAGTCTGGCCTAATTGGGATTCTAGCCCAGATATTGTGTCAGTGTTGTCACGATACCAGAACTTTGACTTGGATACTGATACCGGGTTTAGTAACAAAATACTGTATACCAAAACAATGCTGATACCGGGTTTAGTAACAAAATACTGTATACCAAAACAATGCTGATACCGGGTTTAGTAACAAAATACTGTATACTGCTGTAATACACACACTTTACTATGCAATACTATAGTAATACTGTATACTGCTGTAATACACACACTTTACTATGCAATACTATAGTAATACTGTATACTGCTGTAATATACACACTTTACTATGCAATACTATAGTAATACTGTATACTGCTGTAATACACACACTTTACTATGCAATACTATAGTAATACTGTATACTGCTGTAATATACACACTTTACTATGCAATACTATAGTAATACTGTATACTGCTGTAATACACACACTTTACTATGCAATACTATAGTAATACTGTATACTGCTGTAATATACACACTTTACTATGCAATACTACAGTAATACTGTATACTGCTGTAATACACACACTTTACTATGCAATACTATAGTAATACTGTATACTGCTGTAATATACACACTTTACTATGCAATACTATAGTAATACTGTATACTGCTGTAATATACACACTTTACTATGCAATACTATAGTAATACTGTATACTGCTGTAATATACACACTTTACTATGCAATACTATAGTAATACTGTATACTGCTGTAATACACACACTTTACTATGCAATACTATAGTAATACTGTATACTGCTGTAATACACACACTTTACTATGCAATACTATAGTAATACTGTATACTGCTGTAATACACACACTTTACTATGCAATACTATAGTAATACTGTATACTGCTGTAATACACACACTTTACTATGCAATACTATAGTAATACTGTATACTGCTGTAATACACACACTTTACTATGCAATACTATAGTAATACTGTATACTGCTGTAATACACACACTTTACTATGCAATACTATAGTAATACTGTATACTGCTGTAATACACACACTTTACTATGCAATACTATAGTAATACTGTATACTGCTGTAATATACACAGTTTACTATGCAATACTATAGTAATACTGTATACTGCTGTAATATACACACTTTACTATGCAATACTATAGTAATACTGTATACTGCTGTAATATACACACCTTACTATGTAATACTATAGTAATTTTGTGGAGCGATGGGTAACGCTGCTTCAAGTGTGGCTGTTGTCGATGTGTTCCTGGTTCGAGCCCAGGTAGGGGCGAGGAGAGGGACGGAAGCTATACTGTTACACTGGCAATACTATAGTGCCTAAAGAACATCCAATAGTCAAAGGTATATGAAATACAAATGGTATAGAGATAAATAGTCCTATAAATACTATATTAACTACAACCTAAAACCTCTTACCTTGGAATATTGAAGACTCATGTTAAAAGGAACCACCAGCTTTCATATGTTCTCATGTTCTGAGCAAGGAACTGAAACGTTAGCTTTTTTACATGGCACATATTGCACTTTTACTTTCTTCTCCAACACTTTGTTTTTGCATTGTTTAAACCAAATTGAACATGTTTCATTATTTATTTGAGGCTAAATAGATTTTTATAGATTTTTTATTCAATTTAGCCTCAAATAAATAATGAAACATGTTCAATATTAAGTTAAAATAAGTGTTCATTCAGTATTGTTGTAATTGTCATTATTACAAATAAATAAATAAAAATCGTCCGATTAATCGGTATCGTCGTGTTTTGGTCCTCCAATAATCGGTATCGGCGTTGAAAAATCATAATCGGTCGACCTCTAATACACACAAGTGTAAAGGAATGAATAAGAATGTGTACATATAAATATATGATGAGCGAAGGCCGTGTGGCATAGGCAAGATGCAGTAGATGGTATAGAGTACAGTATATACATATGAGATGAGTAATGTAGGGTATGTAAACATTATATAAAGTGGCATTGTTTAAAGTGGCTAGTGATACATTTATTAAGTACATTTTTTATATTGAGTTTAGTGATGACTGTTTACAGTCTGATGGCCTTGAGATAGAAGCTGTTTTTCATTCTCTCGTTCCCAGCTTTGATGCACCTGTACTGACCTCGCCTTCTGGATGATAGCGGGGTGAACAGGCAGTGGCTCGGGTGGTTGTTGTCCTTGATGATCTTTATGGCCTTCCTGTGACATCGGGTGGTGTAGGTGTCCTGGAGGGCAGGTAGTTTGCCCTTGGTGATGCGTTGTGCAGACCTCACTACCCTCTGGAGAGCCTTACGGTTGTGGGAGGAGCAGTTTCCGTACCAGGCGGTGATACAGCCCGACAGGATGCTCTCAATTGTGCATCTGTAAAAGTGTGTGAGTGTCTTTGGTGGCAAGCCAAATTTCTTCAGCCTCCTGAGGTTGAAGAGGCGCTGTTGCACCGTCTTCACCACACTGTCTGTGTGGGTGGACCATTTCAGTTTGTCTGTGATGTGCCGAGGAACTTAAAACTTTTGCTGTCCACTCTGCTGTTTTCTGAAGTCCACGATCATCTCCTTTGTTTTGTTGAACTTTTAATGCTTAAAACCAGCAAATCAAATTGTTTGGGGACAGACTTGGTCTTAGAGCCAACACAGATGCCAAACAGCTCTCTGTCCTTTAGGGCTAACCCCATCTAGTCGACTGGTTGATTGTTTGATTTACAGGCTGTTGGTTGTCTGACATTTCTTTAGTTCAGCAGGGTAAAAAACATATGGTGGACAAGACACCTGTCTGATTGGCTCCTGTCTGTGTGGACTGATCCATTGTGGAGGCCATGGGGGTGGCACAGTCCATCAGTTTAGGACATGTGCTACGGACATTGTATATGATTGTATTACATTAGAACAATGGTGCAACACTTATTAAACATTGTATTATTTTATAACAAATGCTCTTTCTCCCGTGTTGGCTACTGGTCGCTGTCTGCGCTTCAGAAACACATCAGTGCGCTGTGGAAGTGTCACCTGGTAATATAACAAAGTTAACCAGCTTAGTGCTTAGGAGCCTTGCATAACCCCCATGTCATTATCATTAGTAGTCTTAGTGTAGGAGCCTTGTATAACCCTCTTGTAGGTAATGTCATTATCATTAGTAGTCTTAGTGTAGGAGCCTTGTATAACCCTCTTGAAGGTAATGTCATTATCATTAGTAGGCTTAGTGTAGGAGCCTTGTATAACCCTATTGTAGGTAATGTCATTATCATTAGTAGGCTTAGTGTAGGAGCCTTGTATAACCCTCTTGTAGGTAATGTCATTATCATTAGTAGGCTTAGTGTAGGAGCCTTGTATAACCCTCTTGTAGGTAATGTCATTGTCATTAGTAGGCTTAGTGTAGGAGCCTTGTATAACCACCATGTCATTATCATTAGTAGACTTAGTATAGAACCACCATGTCATTATCATTAGTAGTATAGAACCACCATGTCATTATCATTAGTAGACTTAGTATAGAACCACCATGTCATTATCATTAGTAGGGTTAGTATAGAACCACCATGTCATTATCATTAGTAGGGTTAGTATAGAACCACCATGTCATTATCATTAGTAGACTTAGTATAGAACCACCATGTCATTATCATTAGTAGACTCTGTATAGGGCCACTGTGTCATTATCATTAGTAGTATAGAATCACCATGTCATTATCATTAGTAGTATAGAATCACCATGTCATTATCATTAGTAGTATAGAATCAACATGTCATTATCATTAGTAGTATAGAATCAACATGTCATTATCATTAGTAGTATAGAACCACCATGTCATTATCATCAGTAGTATAGAACCACCATGTCATTATCATTAGTAGTATAGAACCACCATGTCATTATCATTAGTAGTATAGAACCACCATGTCATTATCATTAGTAGTATAGAACCACCATGTCATTATCATTAGTAGTATAGAACCACCATGTCATTATCATTAGTAGTATAGAACCACCATGTCATTATCATTAGTGGTATATAACCACCATGTCATTATCATTAATAGTATAGGAGCAGCCTTGTAGAACCACCATGGGGCTGTAGGCCTTAGAGCACATCCTGTTTAGTCTTAATACTGTAACTTAGAGGCCTACATTTCAATACTTAATGAAATTTACTTCATCAATCAATACTTTATTTGTTCAAGTCATCAAACAGCATACAACTCCTTCATGGTGTGAAATGCAATCAAGCATTTTAGTTTTAAAATACCAAAGGGACCACTGAATAATTAGTGTAAACAATAAACAGGCCTAAACCGTTCCATTTAGTGACGGTCTTGGCTGTAATAAATGTCTTATATAAAAAAAAACAGACTCTCTGCTACGCTTGTCATCTATTTAGCGTTGTTTACATTGTTCCAAATGGTCAGAAAAACGATATTGTAATCTAACGGCAAACATAATATGGACGCGGCTCTTGCGTCTTACCTTCTTTTTCTTGATCTCCAGTATTTTCCACAACGAGTCACATTTATTCCACACGCCAGACTTCCCCTTTACCTCCTGGGCAACCAGTAAACATTCCCCCGTTTCGAGTTTATTTATCAGGGCCTCTGCATCCATCTTGCTGTCACGCGTGTTATGGTGTTCAGAGTTTGTTAGAACCAATTTATTGATGCGATTATGATATACTGTATAGGTCAGGCCCTATTGATGCATACACGTGTCACGCAAAGAGAGCAAGGGTTGAGGGGATGGGGAATGTTTTTCCTAAACAAATGAGGGATATCGGAAACAGATCTTTTCATACAGAAGTGGCTGTAATTATGTATCAGCTTCAGCAACAAGGACGGCGCTATAAACACCGTTGATGTTCTGTGGTTGTCGCTGCAGCAGGGAGGAGAGAGAGACAATGGGTTCTAGTCACAGGGAGGAGAGAGAGACAATGGGTTCTAGTCACACAGTCACAGGGAGGAGAGAGAAAATGGGTTCTAGTCACACAGTCACAGGGAGGAGAGAGAGACAATGGGTTCTAGTCACAGGGAGGAGACAGAGACAATGGGTTCTAGTCACATAGTCACAGGGAGGACAGAGAGACAATGGGTTCTAGTCACAGGCAGGAGAGCGAGACAATGGGTTCTAGTCACACAGTCACAGGGAGGAGAGAGAGACAATGGGTTCTAGTCACGCAGTCACAGGGAGGAGAGACAGACAATGAGTTCTAGTCACGGAGGAGAGCGAGACAGTGGGTTCTAGTCACACAGTCACAGGGAGGAGAGAGAGAGACAATGGGTTCTAGTCACAGGGAGGAGAGAGAGACAATGGGTTCTAGTCACGGGGGAGAGAGAGAAAATGGGTTCTAGTCACACAGTCACAGGGAGGCGAGAGAGACAATGGGTTCTAGTCACAGGGAGGAGAGAGACAGTGGGTTCTAGTCACAGGGAGGAGAGAGAGACAATGGGTTCTAGTCACAGGGAGAGAGACAATGGGTTCTAGTCACAGGGAGGAGAGAGACAATGGGTTCTAGTCACACAGAGTCACAGGGAGGTGAGAGAGACAATGGGTTCTAGTCACATAGTCACAGGGAGGAGAGAGAGACAGTGGGTTCTAGTCACAGGGAGGAGAGAGAGACAATGGGTTCTAGTCACAGGGAGAGAGACAATGGGTTCTAGTCACAGGGAGGAGAGAGACAATGGGTTCTAGTCACACAGAGTCACAGGGAGGTGAGAGAGACAATGGGTTCTAGTCACATAGTCACAGGGAGGAGAGAGGAGAGAGAGACAGTGGGTTGTAGTCACAGGGAGGAGAGAGAGACGATGGGTTCTAGTCACAGGGAGGAGAGAGAGACAATGGGTTCTAGTCACAGGGAGGAGAGAGAGACAATGTGTTCTAGTCACAGGGAGGAGAGAGACAATGTGTTCTAGTCACAGGGAGGAGAGAGACAATGGGTTCTAGTCACAGTCACAGGGAGGAGAGAGAGACAATGGGTTCTAGTCACAGGGAGGAGAGACAATGGGTTCTAGTCACACAGTCACAGGGAGGAGAGAGATACAATGGGTTCTAGTCACAGGGAGGAGAGAGAGAAAATGGGTTCTAGTCACAGGGAGGAGAGAGAGACAATGGGTTCTAGTCACAGGGAGGAGAGGGAGTCAATGGGTTCTAGTCACAGGGAGGAGAGAGACAATGGGTTCTAGTAACAAAGTCACAGGGAGGTGTGAGAGAAAATGGGTTCTAGTCACAGGGAGGAGAGGGAGAATGGGTTCTAGTCACAGGGAGGAGAGAGAGTCAATGGGTTCTAGTCACAGGGAGGAGAGAGAGACAATGGGTTCTAGTCACACAGTCACAGGGAGGAGAGAGAGACAATGGGTTCTAGTCACAGGGAGGAGAGAGACAATGGGTTCTAGTCACACAGTCACGGAGGAGAGAGAGACAATGGGTTCTAGTCACAGGGAGGAGAGACGATGGGTTCGAGTCACACAGTCACAAGGAGGAGAGAGAGACAATGGGTTCTAGTCACACAGTCACAGGGAGGAGAGAGAGAAAATGGATTCTAGTCACAGGGAGGAGAGAGAGACAATGGGTTCTAGTCACAGGGAGGAGAGGGAGAATGGGTTCTAGTCACAGGGAGGAGAGAGAGAATGGGTTCTAGTCACAGGGAGGAGAGAGAGACAATGGGTTGTAGTCACAGGGAGGAGAGAGAGAATGGGTTCTAGTCACAGGGAGGAGAGAGATACAATGGGTTCTAGTCACAGTCACATAGAGGAGAGAGAGTCAATGGGTTCTAGTCACAGGGAGAGGAGAGAGACAATGGGTTCTAGTCACAGTCACAGGGAGGAGAGAGACAATGGGTTCTAGTCACAGTCACAGGGAGGAGAGACAATGGGTTCTAGTCACACAGTCACAGGGAGGAGAGACAATGGGTTCTAGTCACACAGTCACAGGGAGGAGAGACAATGGGTTCTATTCACACAGTCATAGGGAGGAGAGACAATGGGTTCTAGTCACAGGGAGGAGAGACAATGGGTTCTAGTCACACAGTCACAGGGAGGAGAGACAATGGGTTCTAGTCACACAGTCACAGGGAGGAGAGACAATGGGTTCTATTCACACAGTCATAGGGAGGAGAGACAATGGGTTCTAGTCACAGGGAGGAGAGACAATGGGTTCTAGTCACACAGTCACAGGGAGGAGAGAGACAATGGGTTCTAGTCACAGGGAGGAGAGACAATGGGTTCTAGTCACAGCGAGGAGAGACAATGGGTTCTAATCACAGGGAGGAGAGACAATGGGTTCTAGTCACACAGTCGCAGGGAGGAGAGAGACAATGAGTTCTAGTCACACAGTCGCAGGGAGGAGAGACAATGGGTTCTAGTCACACAGTCACAGGGAGGAGAGACAATGGGTTCTAGTCACACAGTCACAGGTAGGAGAGACAATGGGTTCTAGTCACAGGGAGGAGAGAGAGACAATGGGTTCTAGTCACACAGTCTCAGGGAGGAGAGAGACAATGGGTTCTAGTCACACAGTCACAGGGAGGAGATAGACAATGTGTTCTAGTCACAGTCACAGGGAGGAGAGAGAGACAATGGGTTCTAGTCACACAGTCACAGGGAGGAGAGAGACAATGGGTTGTAGTCACGGAGGAGAGCGAGACAGTGGGTTCTAGTCACACAGTCACAGGGAGGAGAGAGAGAGACAATGGGTTCTAGTCACAGGGAGGAGAGAGAGACAATGGGTTCTAGTCACGGGGGAGAGAGAGAAAATGGGTTCTAGTCACACAGTCACAGGGAGGCTTTTTTTTTTAGTCTGGGACAGTCCTACGTTATTCTTGGATTTCAGTGCGGCCTCTCTGGTCCAGTTCTGATTTGGTTTAGGACCTATTTAACCGATCAATAGTTGTTTTTGTCACCCTTGGTGAACATAACTCGATACATATCAAATGTGGCTTTCCACAAGGTTCGATTTTGGGTCCGTTACTGTTCAGTTTGTTATATATGATACCCCTTGGCATCGTTATCACAAAGCACAGATTTGCACTGCTAGGCAGATGATACACAACTTTACATCTCTGTGTCACCAGAGGATTTTAGCTCCACGGATAAATTATTAGACTGTATTAGTGATTTTAAATAGTTGGGTGGCTCAACTTCCAACAGCTAAATCAAGACAATACCGAGCCAAAGCACAGAGAGAGAATCTCGACGCACATTTTTATTCCCGGGCAATAAAGATAAAACACCAGGTTAAAAACCTAGTTGTTATTTTAGATTCTGAACTCCATTGTGCATCACACATTAGGAATGTGACCAAAATAGCTTTTTACCACCTGAGGAACATTGCCACGGTGCAGGCGTTTCTCTCTCAGGCTGATACAGAGAGACTGATCCATGCTTTTACTACAAACAGGCTTGTTGGCTTTGGAGATGACCAATGAGATGTAGCGCGTGCTACGGGTGGGTGTTGTTATCGTGACCAGTGAGCTGAGAAGGCGGGGCTTTACCTAGCAGAGACGTATAGATGACTTGGAGCCAGTTGGTCTGGCGATGAATATGTAGCAGGGCCAGCCGACGAGAGCATACAGGTCGCCGTGGTGGGTGGTATGAGGTGATTTAGTAACAAAACGGATGGCACTGTGATAAACTGCATCCAGTTTATAGTTGCGGTGAGTCCCTGTAATCCTAGATTCAGATCTTTCAGGTGAGAAAAAGCATCCCCCAGATAGGCCAGTCGTGTGAGAAACTCCTCATCATGCAAGCGGTCAGACGAGTGAAAATTATGATCGTAAAGAAAACTTTAATCTCGTCTCTCAATTAAAAAAAACGTGTCAATACTTTGCTCCTTAATAATCAGCGCACTTCTGTTGTAAAAGCGTTACATGGTCGCTGCCCATATCATTGCATAGTGCAGAAAATACACGAGAGTTCAGTGGCCTTGCTTTGTGTCCAAAATGTCTTTCAAGCTGTCAGGCATTCCCTTGGCAGCAAGAGCCTCTCGGTTGATGCTGCAGTTCACCCAAGAGCCTCCCGGTGGATGCTGCAGTGTACCCAAGAACCTCCCGGTGGATGCTGCAGTGTACCCAAGAGCCTCTCAGTGGATGCTGCAGTGTACCCAAGAGCCTCTCGGTGGATGCTGCAGTGTACCCAAGAGCCTCTCGGTGGATGCTGCAGTGTACCCAAGAGCCTCTCGGTGGATGCTGCAGTGTACCCAAGAGCCTCTCGGTGGATGCTGCAGTGTACCCAAGAGCCTCTCGGTGGATGCTGCAGTGTACCCAAGAGCCTCTCGGTGGATGCTGCAGTGTACCCAAGAGCCTCTCGGTGGATGCTGCAGTTTACCCAAGACCCTCTCGGTGGATGCTGCAGTTTACCCAAGACCCTCCCGGTGGATGCTGTAGTGAACCCAAGTGGTGTCAGGAGCAACTGCTTGCGCGCGTGTTACCACTCCACTATGTCTCCCTGTCATGGCCTTTGCTCCATCAGTACAGACCCCTTCATGAGCAGCAGCTATGTTTGGCTACATACGGACCGTTAGTGGAATTCCCACGAGAGAGTAACGGTTCATGTGATTGGATGTTAATTATTTGACAAGGCTACTTGTATTTGACATTGTGTTGTTATTTCGCTGAACACTAGATGGTTTAATTGTATTTTTGGCAGTGAAACGAGGCTGAGAGAAAAAAGCCTAACCCAAAAATTGAAAATATAAATGGACTGTTTGAAAATGTGAAGGGGGAAAAAAAGTTTTGAAATAAAAAAATTAAAAAAAAGTTAAATATATTTATAGTATTTTTTTGAAAATGTGAATCCCATTTTTATTTGGGGTACCCCCGACGACATTGTGTGTACCCCAGTTTGGGAATACCTGCTCCAGACTGGTGGAGTTTGACCTACCTCAGTACTCTGTGTAACCCTCCATGTCTCTCTCTCTCTCTCCAGACAACACGGGTGGAGTTTGACCTACCAGAGTACACCGTGAGGAGACGCTACCAGGACTTTGATTGGCTCAGGACCAAGTTGGAGGATAGTCAGCCTACACATCTCATACCAGTAGGTGACCCTTAACCCCTGACCCAAGACTACACATCTCATACCAGTAGGTAACCCTTAACCCCTGACCCTAGACTACACATCTCATACCAGTAGGTAACCCTTAACCCCTGACCTTAGACTACACATCTCATACCAGTAGGTAACCCTTAACCCCTGACCCTAGACTACACATCTCATACCAGTAGGTAACCCTTAACCCCTGACCCTAGACTACACATCTCATACCAGTAGGTAACCCTTAACCCCTGACCCTAGACTACACATCTCATACCAGTAGGTAACCCCTGACCCTAGACTACACATCTCATACCAGTAGGTAACCCTTAACCCCTGACCCTAGACTACACATCTCTTACCAGTAGGTAACCCTTAACCCCTGACCCTAGACTACACATCTCATACCAGTAGGTAACCCTTAACCCCTGACCCTAGACTACACATCTCATACCATTAGGTAACCCTTAACCCCTGACCCTGACCCTAGACTACATATCTCATACCATTAGGTAACCCTTAACCCCTGACCCTAGACTACATATCTCATACCAGTAGGTAACCCTTAACCCTAACCCAAGTCTCCACATCTCATACCAGCGCTCCTCACTCTTTCTCCTGTCTTGCTCGATCTCTCTTGTGCTCTATCTGCCCCTTCCAGCCCCTCCCTGAGAAGTTTGTGATGAAGGGGGTGGTGGACCGGTTCTCTGAGGAGTTTGTTGAGACGAGGAGGAAGGCTCTGGATAAGTTCCTGAAGAGAGTTGCTGACCATCCTGTCCTATCGTTCAACGAACACTTAAACTCCTTCCTCTCTGCCAAGGTATGTTAGTAGAGCTCTTCTACCAGAGCCCGATGGGCCCAGACGTTATCGGGTTAGGACTGTTTTTCATCAATGCCTGAGGTATGGTTAGGACTCGGGTATAATTAAATTGATCAATAACATTTTGAAGCCATTTGTTCGTGCTCTGCTGCTGCAGTAAAGTCTGACTGATCATAACATGGTGTCAGAAGTGCTTCAACCTTGTCAAATATAAGACAGGAAAGATTATTTGTTTAGAAAAAAATGATAATGTTCCTTGAGTTGTCGGAGTTTAGACCAAAAAGTAGCCAACAGCTAAGTACTCTGTCAAGTCTCTTCGTCGTTGAGCAGAGCCAGAGATACATTTGAGAAGATTGGAAATCGTATTTACACAGGGGGGTTCAGGGAGTGACTGACTAGCAGAGGAAGTTTGTGGTTTCGGGCCGGGCCTTAAATTAGGCAGAATCATTCGGGCCTGGTCTGAAGGTCATTGGCATGGGTAGGCTTCAGGCTTAACATTGATGCAGGGCTCTATATAGTATGTTAGCATGGGAGGCGTGACAATACTGTATATATCAGTCTCTCGTAACTCTGTAAATTAAATCAAGTTTTAAGGAGTATACAATCAAAGTCTTTCAAATGTCAGTTAGTCTAATGTTGTAACAGTGGTGGACAAGGCTCTACCCTGCGTGTTGTGGTGTTAACCTGTGAGTTGTGGTGTTAACCTGCGTGTTGTGGTGTTAACCTGTGAGTTGTGGTGTTAACCTGTGAGTTGTGGTGTTAACCTGTGAGTTGTGGTGTTAACCTGCGTGTTGTGGTGTTAACCTGTGAGTTGTGGTGTTAACCTGTGAGTTGTGGTGTTAACCTGCGTGTTGTGGTGTTAACCTGTGAGTTGTGGTGTTAACCTGTGAGTTGTGGTGTTAACCTGCGTGTTGTGGTGTTAACCTGTGAGTTGTGGTGTTAACCTGTGAGTTGTGGTGTTAACCTGCGTGTTGTGATGTTAACCTGCGTGTTGTGTTGTGGTGTTAACCTGTGAGTTGTGGTGTTAACCTGTGAGTTGTGGTGTTAACCTGCGTGTTGTGGTGTTAACCTGTGAGTTGTGGTGTTAACCTGTGAGTTGTGATGTTAACCTGCGTGTTGTGTTGTGGTGTTAACCTGTGAGTTGTGGTGTTAACCTGTGAGTTGTGGTGTTAACCTGCGTGTTGTGGTGTTAACCTGTGAGTTGTGGTGTTAACCTGCGTGTTGTGATGTTAACCTGCGTGTTGTGTTGTGGTGTTAACCTGTGAGTTGTGGTGTTAACCTGTGAGTTGTGGTGTTAACCTGCGTGTTGTGGTGTTAACCTGTGAGTTGTGGTGTTAACCTGCGTGTTGTGATGTTAACCTGCGTGTTGTGTTGTGGTGTTAACCTGTGAGTTGTGGTGTTAACCTGTGAGTTGTGGTGTTAACCTGCGTGTTGTGGTGTTAACCTGTGAGTTGTGGTGTTAACCTGTGAGTTGTGGTGTTAACCTGCGAGTTGTGGTGTTAACCTGCGAGTTGTGTTGTGGTGTTAACCTGCGTGTTGTGGTGTTAACCTGTGAGTTGTGGTGTTAACCTGTGAGTTGTGGTGTTAACCTGCGTGTTGTGGTGTTAACCTGCGAGTTGTGGTGTTAACCTGTGAGTTGTGGTGTTAACCTGCGTGTTGTGGTGTTAACCTGCATGTTGTGTTGTTAACCTGCGTATTGTGGTGTGGTGTTAACCTGCGTGTTGTGGTGTTAACCTGTGTGTTGTGATGTTAACCTGCGTGTTGTGTTGTTAACCTGTGAGTTGTGGTGTTAACCTGTGAGTTGTGGTGTTAACCTGCGAGTTGTGATGTTAACCTGCGTGTTGTGGTGTTAACCTGCGTGTTGTGATGTTAACCTGCGTGTTGTGTTGTGGTGTTAACCTGTGAGTTGTGGTGTTAACCTGCGAGTTGTGGTGTTAACCTGCGAGTTGTGTTGTGGTGTTTACCTGTGAGTTGTGGTGTTAACCTGTGAGTTGTGGTGTTAACCTGCGTGTTGTGGTGTTAACCTGTGAGTTGTGGTGTTAACCTGCGTGTTGTGATGTTAACCTGCGTGTTGTGTTGTGGTGTTAACCTGTGAGTTGTGGTGTTAACCTGTGAGTTGTGGTGTTAACCTGCGTGTTGTGGTGTTAACCTGTGAGTTGTGGTGTTAACCTGTGAGTTGTGATGTTAACCTGCGTGTTGTGTTGTGGTGTTAACCTGTGAGTTGTGGTGTTAACCTGTGAGTTGTGGTGTTAACCTGCGTGTTGTGGTGTTAACCTGTGAGTTGTGGTGTTAACCTGCGTGTTGTGATGTTAACCTGCATGTTGTGTTGTGGTGTTAACCTGTGAGTTGTGGTGTTAACCTGTGAGTTGTGGTGTTAACCTGCGTGTTGTGGTGTTAACCTGTGAGTTGTGGTGTTAACCTGCGTGTTGTGATGTTAACCTGCGTGTTGTGTTGTGGTGTTAACCTGTGAGTTGTGGTGTTAACCTGTGAGTTGTGGTGTTAACCTGCGTGTTGTGGTGTTAACCTGTGAGTTGTGGTGTTAACCTGTGAGTTGTGGTGTTAACCTGCGAGTTGTGGTGTTAACCTGCGAGTTGTGTTGTGGTGTTAACCTGCGTGTTGTGGTGTTAACCTGTGAGTTGTGGTGTTAACCTGTGAGTTGTGGTGTTAACCTGCGTGTTGTGGTGTTAACCTGCGAGTTGTGGTGTTAACCTGTGAGTTGTGGTGTTAACCTGCGTGTTGTGGTGTTAACCTGCATGTTGTGTTGTTAACCTGCGTATTGTGGTGTGGTGTTAACCTGCGTGTTGTGGTGTTAACCTGTGTGTTGTGATGTTAACCTGCGTGTTGTGTTGTTAACCTGTGAGTTGTGGTGTTAACCTGTGAGTTGTGGTGTTAACCTGCGAGTTGTGGTGTTAACCTGCGTGTTGTGGTGTTAACCTGCGTGTTGTGATGTTAACCTGCGTGTTGTGTTGTGGTGTTAACCTGTGAGTTGTGGTGTTAACCTGCGAGTTGTGGTGTTAACCTGCGAGTTGTGTTGTGGTGTTTACCTGCGAGTTGTGTTGTGGTGTTAACCTGCGAGTTGTGTTGTTAACCTGCGTATTGTGGTGTTAACCTGCGTGTTGCGGTGTTAACCTGCGTGTTGTGATGTTAACCTGCGTGTTGTGTTGTGGTGTTAACCTGTGAGTTGTGGTGTTAACCTGCGAGTTGTGATGTTAACCTGCGAGTTGTGTTGTGGTGTTAACCTGCGTGTTGTGGTGTTAACCTGCGTGTTGTGTTGTGGTGTTAACCTGTGAGATGTGGTGTTAACCTGCGAGTTGTGGTGTTAACCTGCGAGTTGTGTTGTGGTGTTAACCTGCGAGTTGTGTTGTGGTGTTAACCTGCGAGTTGTGGTGTTAACCTGTGAGTTGTGGTGTTAACCTGTGAGTTGTGGTGTTAACCTGCGAGTTGTGGTGTTGACCTGCGAGTTGTGGTGTTGACCTGCGAGTTGTGGTGTTAACCTGCGAGTTGTGGTGTTAACCTGCGTGTTGTGTTGTGGTGTTACCTGCGAGTTGTGGTGTTAACCTGCGTGTTGTGTTGTGGTGTTAACCTGCGTGTTGTGGTGTTAACCTGCATGTTGTGTTGTGGTGTTAACCTGCGAGTTGTGTTGTGGTGTTAACCTGCGAGTTGTGGTGTTAACCTGTGAGTTGTGGTGTTAACCTGCGTGTTGTGGTGTTAACCTGTGAGTTGTGGTGTTAACCTGTGAGTTGTGGTGTTAACCTGTGAGTTGTGGTGTTAACCTGTGAGTTGTGGTGTTAACCTGCGTGTTGTGGTGTTAACCTGTGAGTTGTGGTGTTAACCTGTGAGTTGTGGTGTTAACCTGCGAGTTGTGGTGTTAACCTGCGAGTTGTGTTGTGGTGTTAACCTGCGTGTTGTGGTGTTAACCTGTGAGTTGTGGTGTTAACCTGTGAGTTGTGGTGTTAACCTGCGTGTTGTGGTGTTAACCTGCGAGTTGTGGTGTTAACCTGTGAGTTGTGGTGTTAACCTGCGTGTTGTGGTGTTAACCTGCATGTTGTGTTGTTAACCTGCGTATTGTGGTGTTAACCTGCGTGTTGTGGTGTTAACCTGCGTGTTGTGATGTTAACCTGCGTGTTGTGTTGTGGTGTTAACCTGTGAGTTGTGGTGTTAACCTGCGAGTTGTGGTGTTAACCTGCGAGTTGTGTTGTGGTGTTTACCTGCGAGTTGTGTTGTGGTGTTAACCTGCGAGTTGTGGTGTTAACCTGTGAGTTGTGGTGTTAACCTGCGTGTTGTGGTGTTAACCTGTGAGTTGTGGTGTTAACCTGTGAGTTGTGGTGTTAACCTGCGAGTTGTGGCGTTAACCTGCGAGTTGTGTTGTGGTGTTAACCTGTGAGTTGTGTTGTGGTGTTAACCTGCGAGTTGTGGTGTTAACCTGTGAGTTGTGGTGTTAACCTGCGTGTTGTGGTGTTAACCTGCGAGTTGTGGTGTTAACCTGCATGTTGTGTTGTGGTGTTAACCTGCGAGTTGTGGTGTTAACCTGCGAGTTGTGGTGTTAACCTGCGAGTTGTGTTGTGGTGTTAACCTGCGAGTTGTGTTGTGGTGTTAACCTGAGTGTTGTGTTGTGGTGTTAACCTGCGTGTTGTGGTGTTAACCTGCGAGTTGTGGTGTTAACCTGCGTGTTGTGATGTTAACCTGCGAGTTGTGTTGTGGTGTTAACCTGCGTGTTGTGGTGTTAACCTGCGAGTTGTGTTGTGATGTTAACCTGCGAGTTGTGTTGTGGTGTTAACCTGAGTGTTGTGTTGTGGTGTTAACCTGCGTGTTGTGGTGTTAACCTGCGAGTTGTGGTGTTAACCTGCGTGATGTGGTGTTAACCTGTGTGTTGTGTTGTGGTGTTAACCTGCGTGTTTCGTGGTGTTAACCTGCGTGTTGTGTTGTTAACCTGCATGTTGTGGTGTTAACCTACGTGTTGTGTTGTATTGTGGTGTTAACCTGCGTGTTGTGGTGTTAACCTGCGTGTTGTGGTGTTAACCTGCGTGTTGTGTTGTGTTGTGGTGTTAACCTGCGTGTTGTGGTGTTAACCTGCGTGTTGTGTTGTGGTGTTAACCTGCGTGTTGTGTTGTTAACCTGCGCGTTGTGTTGTGTTGTTAACCTGCGTGTTGTGTTGTGGTGTTAACCTGTGTGTTGTGTTGTTAACCTGCGTGTTGTCGTGTTAACCTGCGTGTTGTGGTGTTAACCTGTGTGTTGTGTTGTTAACCTGCGTGTTGTGGTGTTAACCTGCGTGTTGTGTTGTGGTGTTAACCTGTGTGTTGTGTTGTTAACCTGCGTGTTGTGTTGTGGTGTTAACCTGCGTGTTGTGTTGTGGTGTTAACCTGCGTGTTGTGGTGTTAACCTGCGTGTTGTGGTGTTAACCTGCGTGTTGTGTTGTTAACCTGCGTGTTGTGTTGAGGTGTTAACCTGCGTGTTGTGTTGTGTTGTGGTGTTAACCTGCGTGTTGTGGTGTTAACCTGCGTGTTGTGGTGTTAACCTGCGTGTTGTGTTGTGGTGTTAACCTGCGTGTTGTGTTGTGTTGTGGTGTTAACCTGCGTGTTGTGGTGTTAACCTGCGTGTTGTGTTGTGGTGTTAACCTGCGTGTTGTGTTGTTAACCTGCGTGTTGTGTTGTGGTGTTAACCTGCGTGTTGTGTTGTGTTGTGGTGTTAACCTGCGTGTTGTGGTGTTAACCTGCGTGTTGTGTTGTGTTGTGGTGTTAACCTACGTGTTGTGTTGTGGTGTTAACCTGCGTGTTGTGGTGTTAACCTGCGTGTTGTGGTGTTAACCTGCGTGTTGTGTTGTGTTGTGGTGTTAACCTGCGTGTTGTGGTGTTAACCTGCGTGTTGTGGTGTTAACCTGCGTGTTGTGGTGTTAACCTGCGTGTTGTGTTGTGGTGTTAACCTGCGTGTTGTGTTGTTAACCTGCGTGTTGTGTTGTGTTGTGTTGTTAACCTGCGTGTTGTGTTGTTAACCTGCGTGTTGTGTTGTGTTGTGGTGTTAACCTGCGTGTTGTGGTGTTAACCTGCGTGTTGTGTTGTGTTGTGGTGTTAACCTGCGTGTTGTGTTGTTAACCTGCGTGTTGTGTTGTGTTGTGGTGTTAACCTGCGTGTTGTGGTGTTAACCTGCGTGTTGTGGTGTTAACCTGCGTGTTGTGTTGTGGTGTTAACCTGCGTGTTGTGTTGTGGTGTTAACCTGCGTGTTGTGGTGTTAACCTGCGTGTTGTGTTGTGTTGTGTTGTTAACCTGCGTGTTGTGTTGTGGTGTTAACCTGCGTGTTGTGGTGTTAACCTGCGTGTTGTGTTGTGTTGTGTTGTTAACCTGCGTGTTGTGTTGTGGTGTTAACCTGCGTGTTGTGGTGTTAACCTGCGTGTTGTGTTGTGTTGTGGTGTTAACCTGCGTGTTGTGGTGTGTTGTGGTGTTAACCTGCGTGTTGTGTTGTTAACCTGCGTGTTGTGTTGTTAACCTGCGTGTTGTGTTGTGTTGTGGTGTTAACATGCGTGTTGTGTTGTGTTGTGGTGTTAACCTGCGTGTTGTGTTGTGTTGTGGTGTTAACCTGCGTGTTGTGTTGTTTTGTGGTGTTAACCTGCGTGTTGTGTTGTGGTGTTAACCTGCGTGTTGTGGTGTGTTGTGGTGTTAACCTGCGTGTTGTGTTGTGTTGTGGTGTTAACCTGCGTGTTGTGGTGTTAACCTGCGTGTTGTGTTGTGGTGTTAACCTGCGTGTTGTGTTGTGGTGTTAACCTGCGTGTTGTGTTGTGGTGTTAACCTGCGTGTTGTGGTTTCTCCTCAGGACCTGAATAAGAGACAAGGCCTAGCCCTGCTCTCTAAGATGGGGGAGTCGGTGAAGTACGTGACAGGAGGGTACAAGCTGAGGGGCCGACCCGTGGAGTTTTCTGCTATGGGAGACTACCTGGATATGTTCACACAGAAGCTGGGTACTATCGACAGGATAGCACAGAGAATCATCAAAGAACAGTCTGGTGGGTAACATAACTGTCTTGTTCATACTTCACTCTGTCGGACTGTCTCTCTGTGCTGGGACTCTCTATCAGACTGTCTCACTGTGCTGGGACTCTCTGTCAGACTGTCTCTGTGTGCTGGGACTCTGTCAGACTGTCTCTCTGTGCTGGGACTCTCTGTCAGACTGTCTCTCTGTGCTGGGACTCCCTTTCAGACTTTCTCACTGTGCTGGGACACTGTCAGACTCTGTCTCTCTGTGCTGGGACTCTGTCAGACTGTCTCACTGTGCTAGGACTCTGTCAGACTGTCTCACTGTGCTAGGACTCAGACTGTCTCTTTGTGCTGGGACTCTCTGTCAGACTGTCTCTCTGTGCTGAGACTCTCTGTCAGACTGTCTCTCTGTGCTGGGACTCTCTGTCAGACTGTCTCTCTGTGCTGAGACTCTCTGTCAGACTGTCTTTCTGTGCTGGGACTCCGTCAGACTGTCTCTCTGTGCTGAGACTCTCTGTCAGACTGTCTCTCTGTGCTGGGACTCTGTCAGACTGTCTCTCTGTGCTGGGACTCTCTGTCAGACTGTCTCTCTGTGCTGGGACTCTGTCAGACTGTCTCTCTGTGCTGGGACTCTCTGTCAGACTTTCTCACTGTGCTAGGACTCTGTCAGACTGTCTCACTGTGCTAGGACTCAGACTGTCTCTCTGTGCTGGGACTCTCTGTCAGACTGTCTCTCTGTGCTGAGACTCTCTGTCAGACTGTCTATCTGTGCTGGGACTCTCTGTCAGACTGTCTCTCTGTGCTGAGACTCTCTGTCAGACTGTCTCTCTGTGCTGGGACTCCGTCAGACTGTCTCTCTGTGCTGAGACTCTCTGTCAGACTGTCTCTCTGTGCTGGGACTCTGTCAGACTGTCTCTCTGTGCTGGGACTCTGTCAGACTGTCTCTCTGTGCTGGGACTCTCTGTCAGACTGTCTCTCTGTGCTGGGACTCTCTGTCAGACTTTCTCACTGTGCTGGGACTCTCTGTCAGACTGTCTCTCTGTGCTGGGACTCTCTGTCAGACTGTCTCTCTGTGCTGGGACTCTCTGTCAGACTGTCTCTCTGTGCTGGGACTCTCTGTCAGACTGTCTCTCTGTGCTGAGACTCTCTGTCAGACTGTCTCTCTGTGCTGGGACTCTCTGTCAGACTGTCTCTCTGTGCTGAGACTCTCTGTCAGACTGTCTCTCTGTGCTGGGACTCCGTCAGACTGTCTCTCTGTGCTGAGACTCTCTGTCAGACTGTCTCTCTGTGCTGGGACTCTGTCAGACTGTCTCTCTGTGCTGGGACTCTGTCAGACTGTCTCTCTGTGCTGGGACTCTCTGTCAGACTGTCTCTCTGTGCTGGGACTCTCTGTCAGACTTTCTCACTGTGCTGGGACTCTCTGTCAGACTGTCTCTCTGTGCTGGGACTCTCTGTCAGACTGTCTCTCTGTGCTGGGACTCTCTGTCAGACTGTCTCTCTGTGCTGGGACTCTGTCAGACTGTCTCTCTGTGCTGGGACTCTCTGTCAGACTGTCTCTCTGTGCTGGGACTCTCTGTCAGACTGTCTCTCTGTGCTGGGACTCTCTGTCAGACTTTCTCACTGTGCTTGGGACTCCCTTTCAGACTTTCTCACTGTGCTGGGACACTGTCAGACTCTGTCTCTCTGTGCTGAGACTCTCTGTCAGACTGTCTCTCTGTGCTGGGACTCTGTCAGACTGTCTCTCTGTGCTGGGACTCTCTGTCAGACTGTCTCTCTGTGCTGGGACTCTCTGTCAGACTTTCTCACTGTGCTTGGGACTCCCTTTCAGACTTTCTCACTGTGCTGGGACACTGTCAGACTGTCTCTCTGTGCTGAGACTCTCTGTCAGACTGTCTCTCTGTGCTGGGACTCTCTGTCAGACTGTCTCTCTGTGCTGGGACTCTCTGTCAGACTGTCTCTCTGTGCTGGGACTCTCTGTCAGACTGTCTCTCTGTGCTGGGACTCTGTCAGACTGTCTCTCTGTGCTGGGACTCTCTGTCAGACTGTCTCTCTGTGCTGGGACTCTCTGTCAGACTGTCTCTCTGTGCTGGGACTCTCTGTCAGACTTTCTCACTGTGCTTGGGACTCCCTTTCAGACTTTCTCACTGTGCTGGGACACTGTCAGACTCTGTCTCTCTGTGCTGAGACTCTCTGTCAGACTGTCTCTCTGTGCTGGGACTCTGTCAGACTGTCTCTCTGTGCTGGGACTCTCTGTCAGACTTTCTCACTGTGCTTGGGACTCCCTTTCAGACTTTCTCACTGTGCTGGGACACTGTCAGACTGTCTCTCTGTGCTGAGACTCTCTGTCAGACTGTCTCTCTGTGCTGGGACTCTCTGTCAGACTGTCTCTCTGTGCTGGGACTCTCTGTCAGACTGTCTCTCTGTGCTGGGACTCTCTGTCAGACTGTCTCACTGTGCTAGGACTCTGTCAGACTGTCTCACTGTGTGATCTCGGTCTGCTCTTCCCCTCTCTGTCTCTCTCTCTCTAAAGTACATTTTGGAGCCGAAGGATTATGGTCCATTCTACACCTGCTGGGTTTTGACTCTGCGTCCCTTACTCCTCCCCTCCGTGTGTGTGTGTGTGTGTGTGTGTGTGTGTGTGTGTGTGTGTGTGTGTGTGTGTGTGTGTGTGTAGAGTACCTAGCAGAGCTGAAGGAGTACGGTCCAGTCTACACCACCTGGGCGGCGTCGGAGGCGGAGCTACAGGGGCCTCTGGAGGGCGTGGCCAGCTGCATGGCTAACTGCTCCATCGCCCTGGACGAACTCACCCAGGATATGAGCGGAGACTTCCTGCCCGTGCTCCGAGAATACGTCCTCTATATTGAGTCCATGAAGGTACAGTAGAATACGTCCTCTATATCGAGTCCATGAAGGTACAGTAGAAAAAGTCCTCTATATCGAGTCCATGAAGGTAAGTCTAGGAGTACCACAGTGCTAGATTTCTCTTAACTCAGTGGGTGGGTGTGTGGGTATGTGTGTGTGTGGGGGGGGGATGGGTGTGTGCGGCTGTGGGTGTGTGTGGGGATGTGTGTGTGCGGGGGTGGATGTGTGTGGGTGGGTGGGGGGGGAGTGTGGGTGTGTGTGGGGATGTGTGTGGGTGTGAGCGGCTGTGTGGGTGTGTGTGGGGATGTGTGTGGGTGTGAGCGGCTGTGTGGGTGTGTGTGGGGATGTGTGTGGGTGTGAGCGGCTGTGTGGGTGTGTGTGGGGATGTGTGTGGGTGTGAGCGGCTGTGTGGGTGTGTGTGGGGATGTGTGTGGGTGTGAGCGGCTGTGTGGGTGTGTGTGGGGATGTGTGTGGGTGTGAGCGGCTGTGTGGGTGTGTGTGGGGATGTGTGTGTGGCAATCAGAGTTTGTATTAAGACTTTTTAAAGAAACATATCCCCTGACACATTCACAGCCTTGTCCAACCCCATGTCTCCCATTTGACCCTGACCTCTGACCTCCAACACGTTCCTTAGTTCCAACCCCATGTCTCCCATTTGACCTTGACCTCTGACCTCCAACACGTTCCTTAGTTCCAACCCCATGTCTCCCATTTGACCCTGACCTCTGACCTCCAACACGTTCCTTAGTTCCAACCCCATGTCTCCCATTTCACCCTGACCTCTGACCTCCAACACGTTCCTTAGTTCCAACCCCATGTCTCCCATTTGACCCTGACCTCTGACCTCCAACACGTTCCTTAGTTCCAACCCCATGTCTCCCATTTCACCCTGACCTCTGACCTCCAACACGTTCCTTAGTTCCAACCCCATGTCTCCCATTTGACCCTGACCTCTGACCTCCAACACGTTCCTTAGTTCCAACCCCATGTCTCCCATTTCACCCTGACCTCTGACCTCCAACACGTTCCTTAGTTCCAACCCCATGTCTCCCATTTGACCCTGACCTCTGACCTCCAACACGTTCCTTAGTTCCAACCCCATGTCTCCCACTTGACCCTGACCTCTGACCTCTTTCCTTAGTTCCAACCCCATGTCTCCCATTTGACCCTGACCTCTGACCTCCAACACGTTCCTTAGTTCCAACCCCATGTCTCCCACTTGACCCTGACCTCTGACCTCGTTCCTTAGTTCCAACCCCATGTCTCCCATTTGACCTCTGACCTCTTACCTCCAACACGTTCCTTAGTTCTAACCACAGCCAGGGACTTTCTCTACATATGACTCTAGTTCCACCCAACCCAGTGTTGTTTCAGTCACACCACTCTGCTAACTAACTAACCCAGTCATATTTCCTTCACATCACTCTAACTAACTAACTAACTAACCCATTGTTGTCTCAGTCACATCTCTCTACTAACTAACCCAGTCTTGTTTGTCACATCTCTCTACTAACTACCCCAGTCTTGTTTGTTACATCTCTCTACTAACTAACCCAGTCTTGTTTGTTACATCTCTCTACTAACTAACCCAGTCTTGTTTGTTACATCTCTCTACTAACTAACCCAGTCTTGTTTGTTACATCTCTCTACTAACTAACCCAGTCTTGTTTGTTACATCTCTATACTAACTAACCCAGTCTTGTTTGTTACATCTCTCTACTAACTAACCCAGTCTTGTTTGTTACATCTCTATACTAACTAACCCAGTGTTGTTTGTTACATCTCTCTACTAACTAACCCAGTCTTGTTTGTTACATCTCTATACTAACTAACCCAGTCTTGTTTGTTACATCTCTATACTAACTAACCCAGTCTTGTTTGTTACATCTCTCTACTAACTAACCCAGTCTTGTTTGTTACATCTCTCTACTAACTAACCCAGTCTTGTTTGTTACATCTCTATACTAACTAACCCAGTCTTGTTTGTTACATCTCTCTACTAACTAACCCAGTCTTGTTTGTTACATCTCTCTACTAACTAACCCAGTCTTGTTTGTTACATCATTGAAACACTTCAGCGAGCAGGCCTTTCTAATCGACTTGGCCGGGGTATCCTGGAAGGATATTGACCTCATCCCGTCAGTAGAGGATTCCTGGATATTTTTTAAAAATGCCTTCCTAACCATCTTAAATAAACATGCCCCATTCAAGAAATTTAGAACCAGGAACAGATATAGCCCTTGGTTCTCCCCAGACCTGACTGCCCTTAACCAACACAAAAACATCCTATGGCGTTCTGCATTAGCATCGAACAGCCCCCGTGATATGCAGCTGTTCAGGGAAGCTAGAAACCATTATACACAGGCAGTTAGAAAAGCCAAGGCTAGCTTTTTCAAGCAGAAATTTACTTCTTGCAACACTAACTCAAAAAAGTTCTGGGACACTGTAAAGTCCATGGAGAATAAGAACACCTCCTCCCAGCTGCCCACTGCACTGAAGATAGGAAACACTGTCACCACTGATAAATCCACCATAATTGAACATTTCAATAAGCATTTTTCTACTGCTGGCCATGCTTTCCACCTGGCTACTCCTACCCCTGTCAACAGCACTGCACCCCCAACAGCAACTCGCCCAAGCCTTCCCCATTTCTCCTTCTCCCAAATCCATTCAGCTGATGTTCTGAAAGAGCTGCAAAATCTGGACCCCTACAAATCAGCCGGGCTAGACAATCTGGACCCTTTCTTTCTAAAATTATCTGCCGAAATTGTTGCCACCCCTATTACTAGCCTGTTCAACCTCTCTTTCGTGTCGTCTGAGATTCCCAAAGATTGGAAAGCAGCTGCGGTCATCCCCCTCTTCAAAGGGGGGGACACTCTTGACCCAAACTGCTACAGACCTATATCTATCCTACCATGCCTTTCTAAGGTCTTCGAAAGCCAAGTCAACAAACAGATTACCGACCATTTTGAATCTCTCTGCTATGCAATCTGGTTTCAGAGCTGGTCATGGGTGCACCTCAGCCACGCTCAAGGTCCTAAACGATATCTTAACCGCCATCGATAAGAAACATGCCCCATTCAAGAAATTTAGAACCAGGAACAGATATAGCCCTTGGTTCTCCCCAGACCTGACTGCCCTTAACCAACACAAAAACATCCTATGGCGTTCTGCATTAGCATCGAACAGCCCCCGTGATATGCAGCTGTTCAGGGAAGCTAGAAACCATTATACACAGGCAGTTAGAAAAGCCAAGGCTAGCTTTTTCAAGCAGAAATTTACTTCTTGCAACACTAACTCAAAAAAGTTCTGGGACACTGTAAAGTCCATGGAGAATAAGAACACCTCCTCCCAGCTGCCCACTGCACTGAAGATAGGAAACACTGTCACCACTGATAAATCCACCATAATTGAACATTTCAATAAGCATTTTTCTACTGCTGGCCATGCTTTCCACCTGGCTACTCCTACCCCTGTCAACAGCACTGCACCCCCAACAGCAACTCGCCCAAGCCTTCCCCATTTCTCCTTCTCCCAAATCCATTCAGCTGATGTTCTGAAAGAGCTGCAAAATCTGGACCCCTACAAATCAGCCGGGCTAGACAATCTGGACCCTTTCTTTCTAAAATTATCTGCCGAAATTGTTGCCACCCCTATTACTAGCCTGTTCAACCTCTCTTTCGTGTCGTCTGAGATTCCCAAAGATTGGAAAGCAGCTGCGGTCATCCCCCTCTTCAAAGGGGGGGACACTCTTGACCCAAACTGCTACAGACCTATATCTATCCTACCATGCCTTTCTAAGGTCTTCGAAAGCCAAGTCAACAAACAGATTACCGAC
Organism: Oncorhynchus mykiss; assembly: GCF_013265735.2. Taxonomy (NCBI): domain Eukaryota; kingdom Metazoa; phylum Chordata; class Actinopteri; order Salmoniformes; family Salmonidae; genus Oncorhynchus; species Oncorhynchus mykiss. The sequence continues at coordinate 361,828 of NC_048569.1, read as the reverse complement.
CATTTTGAATCTCTCTGCTATGCAATCTGGTTTCAGAGCTGGTCATGGGTGCACCTCAGCCACGCTCAAGGTCCTAAACGATATCTTAACCGCCATCGATAAGAAACATTACTGTGCAGCCGTATTCATTGATCTGGCCAAGGCTTTCGACTCTGTCAATCACCACATCCTCATCGGCAGACTCAACAGCCTTGGTTTCTCAAATGATTGCCTCGCCTGGTTCACCAACTACTTCTCTGATAGAGTTCAGTGTGTCAAATCGGAGGGTCTGTTGTCCGGACCTCTGGCAGTCTCTATGGGGGTGCCACAGGGTTCAATTCTTGGACCGACTCTCTTCTCTGTATACATCAATGAGGTCGCTCTTGCTGCTGGTGAGTCTCTGATCCACCTCTACGCAGACGACACCATTCTGTATACTTCCGGCCCTTCTTTGGACACTGTGTTAACAACCCTCCAGGCAAGCTTCAATGCCATACAACTCTCCTTCCGTGGCCTCCAATTGCTCTTAAATACAAGTAAAACTAAATGCATGCTCTTCAACCGATCGCTACCTGCACCTACCCGCCTGTCCAACATCACTACTCTGGACGGCTCTGACTTAGAATACGTGGACAACTACAAATACTTAGGTGTCTGGTTAGACTGTAAACTCTCCTTCCAGACCCATATCAAACATCTCCAATCCAAAGTTAAATCTAGAATTGGCTTCCTATTTCGCAACAAAGCATCCTTCACTCATGCTGCCAAACATACCCTTGTAAAACTGACCATCCTACCAATCCTCGACTTTGGCGATGTAATTTACAAAATAGCCTCCAATACCCTACTCAACAAATTGGATGCAGTCTATCACAGTGCAATCCGTTTTGTCACCAAAGCCCCATATACTACCCACCATTGCGACCTGTACGCTCTCGTTGGCTGGCCCTCGCTTCATACTCGTCGCCAAACCCACTGGCTCCATGTCATCTACAAGACCCTGCTAGGTAAAGTCCCCCCTTATCTCAGCTCGCTGGTCACCATAGCATCTCCCACCTGTAGCACACGCTCCAGCAGGTATATCTCTCTAGTCACCCCCAAAACCAATTATTTCTTTGGCCGCCTCTCTTTCCAGTTCTCTGCTGCCAATGACTGGAACGAACTACAAAAATCTCTGAAACTGGAAACACTTATCTCCCTCACTAGCTTTAAGCACCAACTGTCAGAGCAGCTCACAGATTACTGCACCTGTACATAGCCCACCTATAATTTAGCCCTATCAACTACCTCTTTCCCAACTGTATTTTATTTATTTATTTATTTTGCTCCTTTGCACCCCATTATTTTTATTTCTACTTTGCACATTCTTCCATTGCAAAACTACCATTCCAGTGTTTTACTTGCTATATTGTATTTACCTTGCCACCAAGGCCTTTTTTGCCTTTACCTCCCTTCTCACCTCATTTGCTCACATTGTATATAGAATTGTTTATACTTTATTATTGACTGTATGTTTGTTTTACTCCATGTGTAACTCTGTGTTGTTGTATCTGTCGAACTGCTTTGCTTTATCTTGGCCAGGTCGCAATTGTAAATGAGAACTTGTTCTCAACTTGCCTACCTGGTTAAATAAAGGTAAAATAAAAAAATAAATAAAAAAAACCCCAGTCTTGTTTCAGTCACATCTCTCTACTAACTAACCCAGTCTTGTTTCAGTCACATCTCTCTACTAACTAACCCAGTCTTGTTTCAGTCACATCTCTCTACTAACTAACCCAGTCTTGTTTCAGTCACATCTCTCTACTAACTAACCCAGTCTTGTTTCAGTCACATCTCTCTACTAACTAACCCAGTCTTGTTTCAGTCACATCTCTCTACTAACTAACCCAGTCTTGTTTCAGTCACATCTCTCTACTAACTAACCCAGTCTTGTTTCAGTCACATCTCTCTACTAACTAACCCAGTCTTGTTTCAGTCACATCTCTCTACTAACTAACCCAGTCTTGTTTCAGTCACATCTCTCTACTAACTAACCCAGTCTTGTTTCAGTCACATCTCTCTACTAACTAACCCAGTCTTGTTTCAGTCACATCTCTCTACTAACTAACCCAGTCTTGTTTCAGTCACATCTCTCTACTAACTAACCCAGTCTTGTTTCAGTCACATCTCTCTACTAACTAACCCAGTCTTGTGTCAGTCACATCTCTCTACTAACTAACTAACCCAGTCTGGTTTCTAACCCAGTCTTGTTTCAGTCACATCTCTCTACTAACTAACCCAGTCTTGTTTCAGTCACATCTCTCTACTAACTAACCCAGTCTTGTTTCAGTCACATCTCTCTACTAACTAACCCAGTCTTGTTTCAGTCACATCTCTCTACTAACTAACCCAGTCTTGTTTCAGTCACATCTCTCTACTAACTAACCCGGTCTTGTTTCAGTCACATCTCTCTACTAACTAACCCAGTCTTGTTTCAGTCACATCTCTCTACTAACTAACCCAGTCTTGTTTCAGTCACATCTCTCTACTAACTAACCCAGTCTTGTTTCAGTCACATCTCTCTACTAACTAACCCAGTCTTGTTTCAGTCACATCTCTCTACTAACTAACCCAGTCTTGTTTCAGTCACATCTCTCTACTAACTAACCCAGTCTTGTTTCAGTCACATCTCTCTACTAACTGACCCAGTCTTGTTTCAGTCACATCTCTCTACTAACTAACCCAGTCTGGTTTCAGTCACATCTCTCTACTAACTAACCCAGTCTTGTTTCAGTCACATCTCTCTACTAACTAACTAACCCAGTCTGGTTTCTAACCCAGTCTTGTTTCAGTCACATCTCTCTACTAACTAACCCAGTCTTGTTTCAGTCACATCTCTCTACTAACTAACCCAGTCTTGTTTCAGTCACATCTCTCTACTAACTAACCCAGTCTTGTTTCAGTCACATCTCTCTACTAACTAACCCAGTCTTGTTTCAGTCACATCTCTCTACTAACTAACCCAGTCTTGTTTCAGTCACATCTCTCTACTAACTAACTAACCCAGTCTGGTTTCTAACCCAGTCTTGTTTCAGTCACATCTCTCTACTAACTAACCCAGTCGTGTTTCAGTCACATCTCTCTACTAACTAACCCAGTCTTGTTTCAGTCACATCTCTCTACTAACTAACCCAGTCTTGTTTCAGTCACATCTCTCTACTAACTAACCCAGTCTTGTTTCAGTCACATCTCTCTACTAACTAACCCAGTCTTGTTTCAGTCACATCTCTCTACTAACTAACCCAGTCTTGTTTCAGTCACATCTCTCTACTAACTAACCCAGTCTTGTTTCAGTCACATCTCTCTACTAACTAACCCAGTCTTGTTTCAGTCACATCTCTCTACTAACTTTCTAACCCAGTCTTGTTTCAGTCACATCTCTCTACTAACTAACCCAGTCTTGTTACAGTCACATCTCTCTACTAACTAACCCAGTCTTGTTTCAGTCACATCTCTCTACTAACTAACCCAGTCTTGTTTCAGTCACATCTCTCTACTAACTAACCCAGTCTTGTTTCAGTCACATCTCTCTACTAACTAACTAACCCAGTCTGGTTTCTAACCCAGTCTTGTTTCAGTCACATCTCTCTACTAACTAACCCAGTCTTGTTTCAGTCACATCTCTCTACTAACTAACCCAGTCTGATTTCTAACCCAGTCTTGTTTCAGTCACATCTCTCTACTAACTAACCCAGTCTGGTTTCAGTCACATCTCTCTAGTAACTAACCCAGTCTGGTTTCTAACCCAGTCTTGTTTCAGTCACATCTCTCTACTAACTAACCCAGTCTGGTTTCAGTCACATCTCTCTACTAACTAACCCAGTCTGGTTTCAGTCACATCTCTCTACTAACTAACCCAGTCTTGTTTCAGTCACATCTCTCTACTAACTAACCCAGTCTTGTTTCAGTCACATCTCTCTACTAACTAACCCAGTCTGGTTTCAGTCACATCTCTCTACTAACTAACCCAGTCTTGTTTCAGTCACATCTCTCTACTAACTAACCCAGTCTGGTTTCAGTCACATCTCTCTACTAACTAACCCAGTCTTGTTTCAGTCATATCTCTCTACTAACTAACCCAGTCTTGTTTCAGTCACATCTCTCTACTAACTAACCCAGTCTGGTTTCAGTCACATCTCTCTACTAACTAACCCAGTCTGGTTTCAGTCACATCTCTCTACTAACTAACCCAGTCTTGTTTCAGTCACATCTCTCTACCAACTAACCCAGTCTGGTTTCAGTCACATCTCTCTACTAACTAATCCAGTCTGGTTTCAGTCACATCTCTCTACTAACTAACCCAGTATTGTTTCAGTCACATCTCTCTACTAACTAACCCAGTCTTGTTTCTACAAGAGGAGTTGAGTTGAATAATTAGTTTTCCCTCCACCTTTAAAAACAGATATTAAACTATGATTTGAATAAGAAGTGTGGATTGTAATGATGAACAGTATGAATGTGAGAGTGGGATAGATGTAACATCTGGTGTCTTTCTGCTCTGCCAGGCTGTTCTGAAGAAGAGGGACAACGTCCAGGCAGAATATGAGGCCAAACTGGAAGCTGCTGCACTCCGGAAAGAAGAGAGACCAACAGCCAAGGTTAGTCTAGTCAACACTCAACGGGCTTTTGCCAAAAGTAGTGCACTATATAGAGAAATAGGGGGCCATTTTGAGATCCATAGGAGCCTACAGCAATGTTTCTAAACCAGTTACTCAAACACAGACGCGCTTAAACTTAGACAGCTTAGTTTAATAGCAGGTCATAAAACGAATAAGTACATGTTTTTCTGTGTCTGGTTGGATGAATCAGTTTTCCTCATACCTACAGTAGCTATGAAGAATGTGACATTCCTGAGCAGGCAAGCAACAAGTGTAGTTGACAGTGGTACAGTGGTAATGATCCAGTGCTAATTCTGTACTAAGTCAATGCTAATGCTAATGATCTAGGCTTGCACTAAATCAATGCTAATGATCGAGGCTTGCACTAAGTCAATGCTAATGCTAATGATCTAGGCTTGCACTAAGTCAATGCTAATGATCTAGGCTTGCACTAAGTCAATGCTAATGCTAATGATCTAGGCTTGCACTAAATCAGAGGCTAATGCTAATGATCGAGGCTTGCACTAAGTCAATGCTAATGCTAATGATCGAGGCTTGCACTAAGTCAGTGCTAATGCTAATGATCTAGGCTTGCACTAAATAAGAGGCTAATGCTAATGATCTAGGCTTGCACTAAATCAATGCTAATGATCGAGGCTTGCACTAAGTCAATGCTAATGCTAATGATCTAGGCTTGCACTAAGTCAATGCTAATGATCTAGGCTTGCACTAAGTCAATGCTAATGCTAATGATCTAGGCTTGCACTAAATCAGAGGCTAATGCTAATGATCGAGGCTTGCACTAAGTCAATGCTAATGCTAATGATCGAGGCTTGCACTAAGTCAGTGCTAATGCTAATGATCTAGGCTTGCACTAAGTCAATGCTAATGCTAATGATCTAGGCTTTTCCCCAACCATTCCTTTAGCCCTTTTTAGCGTAGTGCTATGCCCATTGAAGCAGACTCCAAGCAGAGCCACATGCCCATAAAGCCTTGCTTCGAGCGCTATGGTATGTGTCCCTAGCAGTTTACCCATAGTGCCTTGCTTCGAGTGCTGCGGTATGTGTCCCTAGCAGTTTACCCATAGTGCCTTGCTTCGAGCGCTGTGGTATGTGTCCCTAGCAGTTTACCCATAGTGCCTTGCTTCGAGTGCTGTGTCCCTAGCAGTTTACCCATACTCCCATGCATATTTCTGTTAGTTCTGTTCCCTGTCCTCTCTACAGCAGGTGCTTAGTTCTGTTCCCTGTCCCCTCTCTACAGCAGGTGCCTAGTTCTGTCCCCTCTCTACAACAGGTGCTTAGTTCTGTCCCCTGTCCCCTCTCTACAGCAGGTGCTTAGTTCTGTCCCCTCTCTACAGCAGGTGCTTAGTTCTGTCCCCTTTCTACAACAGGTGCTTAGTTCTGTCCCCTGTCCTCTCTACAGCAGGTGCTTAGTTCTGTCCCCTCTCTACAACAGGTGCTTAGTTCTGTCCCCTGTCCTCTCTACAGCAGGTGCTTAGTTCTGTCCCCTCTCTACAGCAGGTACTTAGTTCTGTCCCCTGTCCCCTCTCTACAGCAGGTACTTAGTTATGTCCCCTCTACTGCAGGTGCTTAGTTCTGTCCCCTCTCTACAACAGGTGCCTACAGACGTGGAGAAGTGCCAGGACAGAGTGGAGTGTTTTAACGCTGACCTGAAGTCAGACTGGGACCAGTGGCAGAACAACAAGACACAAGACTTCAGACAGTTACTCACTGGCATGGCAGACCACAACATCCAGTACTATGAGAAGGTAACAGCAGGAGACTACTGGCTCATGTTATCATATGTCCATTTAATACAGGTGGTAGTACAGGGTGCAAAGGGAAGCGTTTCTTATTGATCCAATTTTCAGTAATATCATCAAAATCAATTCATCATATTAAGTTTTTAAGCTCGTTACGTCGTTTTTACCTGTCTATTATATATTTTAAACAATTATTAAGTATAACTAATTTTCCTAAAACATAATTTGATAACGATACTGTTGCTGCTTCCTGTTTGGGTGTCAAAGCACTGTTTTTTTAATGTCCAAATTCATAATCAATATGTTGAATTTAAGTTCTATGTCTTGGTCTTCGACATACAGCATCACAAACACGTGTCGCACTTGGGATGACTTATACTGTATTTAGCTAAATTAGTACCTGAGAAACATCAACATTTACCAAGTGGACACTCCTAAACCGGTATTGAATAGCTTGTTCTACTGTAATCAATAGTGTGCGCAAATTAATCCCCCACGGTTAAATACAAAATATATTGACATTGTATAGAAAGCATTGAATATTATAGTAAATCTAGAAATTGGACTGGCACCAATGTACCATTTGCTCTAAAAGACAAAACACAAGGAACTAACTAACTAAACTATATGACATATACCTGTTGATACCACTGCTGGCTTGCTTCTGAAGCTAAGCAGGGTTGGTCCTGGTCAGTCCCTGGATGGGAGACCAGATGCTGCTGGAAGTGGTGTTGGAGGGCCAGTAGGAGGCACTCTTTCCTCTGGTCTAAAAAATATCCCAATGCCCCAGGGCAGTGATTGGGGACACTGCCCTGTGTTGGGTGCCGTCTTTCGAATGGGACGTTAAATGGGTGTTCTGACTCTCTGAGTTCATTAAAGATCCCATGACACTTATCGTAAGAGTTGGGGTGTTAGCCCCGGTGTCCTGACTCTCTGTGGTCATTAAAGATCCCATGGCACTTATCGTAAGACTAGGGGTGTTAACCCCGGTGTCCTGGCTAAATTCCCAATCTGGCCATCAAACCATCACGGTCACCTAATAATCCCCAGTTTACAATTGGCTCATTCATCTCCCTCCTCTCCCCTGTAACTATTCCCCAGGTTGTTTCTGTAAATGAGATGTTCTCAGTCAAATTACCTGGTAAAATAACAGATAAATAAAATAAAAATAGATGATAAGATGTAGTAGCTCCGTGTTTATGGTAGATGACCCATTTGAGAATGAAACGCAACACTTTGCCAAAGCACAGCCCCCACACCGCTAGAGGGATATCTTCAACCACCAACTTACCATCCTGAGACAAGGCCGAGTATAGCCCACAAAGATCTCCCCCACGGCACAACCCAAGGGGAGGCGCCAACCCGGACAGAAAGATCACGTAAGTGACTCAACCCACTCAGGTGACGCACCCCTTCCAGGGACGGCATGGAAGAGCACCAGTAAGCCAGTGACTCAGCCCCCGTAATAGGGTTAGAGGCAGAGAATCCCAGTGGAAAGAGCAGCAGAGACAGTAAGGGCGGTTCGTTGCTCCAGTGCCTTTCGGTTCACCTTCACACTCCTGGGCCAGACTACACTCAATCATATGACCTACTGAAGAGATGAGTCTTCAATAAAGACGTAACCTTTCTAGCGTCAACATTCCGCTGAAAAGGCAGCGCGCGAAACGCAAAATTAATTTTGGGAAATATGTAACCTTCAGACATTAACAAGTCCAATACAGCAAATGAAAGATAAACATCTTGTTAATCTACCCATCGTGTCTGATTTAAAAAAAAATGCTTTACAGCGAAAGCACCACATATGATTATGTTAGGCCACTGCCAAGTCGTAAAAACACAGCCATTTTTCCAGCCGAAGATAGGAGTCACAAAAAGCAGAAATATAGATAAAATTAATCATTAACCTTTGATGATCTTCATCAGATGACACTCATAGGACATCATGTTACACAATACATGTCTGTTTTGTTCGATAATGTGCATATTTATATCCAAAAATCTCAGTTTACATTGGCACCTTACGTGCATTAATGTTTTGATTTCAAAACATCCGGTGATTTTGCAGAAATACTCATAATAAACATTGATTAAAGATACAAGTGTTATTCACAGAATTAAAGATAGACTTCTCCTTAATGCAACCGCTGTGTCAGATTAAAAAAAAAAAGCATAATCTGAGAACGGCGCTCAGAACCAAAAACACCCAGAGGAATATCCTCCATTTTGGAGTCAACAGAGTTAGAAACAACACCATAAATATTCACTTACCTTTGATGATCTTCATCAGAAGGCATTCCCAGGATTCCCAGTTTGACAATAAATGACTGATTTGTTCCATGAAGTTCCATAAAGTCTGTCATTTATGTCCAAATAGCCACTTGTTGTTAGCGTGTTCAGCCCAGTAATCCATCTTCATGAGGCACAGGCACTTCATCCAGACAAACCTCTAAAAGTTCCATTACAGTCCTTCAGAAACATGTCAAACGATGTATGGAATCAATCTTTAGGATGTTTTTAACATAAAACATCAATAATGTTCCAACCAGAGAATTCCTTCAGAAAAGTTCTGGAACTCTGTCGGGAGCGCGCGTCATGAGACCAAGGCTCTCTGCCAGACCACTGACTCAGAGGTCTCATGAGCCCCTCCTTTATAGTAGAATCTTCACTCAAGTTTCTAAAGACGGTTGACATCTAGTGGAAGCCGTAGGAAGTGCAACTTGATCCATATCTCAATGTGTATTCAGTAGGCCAAGCTTTGAAAAACTACAAACCTCAATGTCCCACTTTCTGTTTGGATTTCTTCTCAGGTTTTTGCCTGCCATATGAATTCTGTTATACTCACAGACATCATTCAAACAGTTTTAGAAACTTCAGACTGTTTTCTATCCAATAGTAATAATAATATGCATATATTACCATCTGGGACAGAGTAGGAGGCAGTTCACTCTGGGCACGCTATTCATCCAAAAGTGAAAATGCTGCCCCCTATCCCAAAAAGGTTAATCACGTAACTGTAATTAACGAGGAAGTCGGGGCACCTAGGAAAATATTCAGATTTCTAATTTAAGTTATACTTTTCCTAATATAACTTTTCAGATATTTTAATATTTGATCAATTAGTCTTCTGATTAATAAGTAGTTTAATCACGTAATAATAATTACAGAGTTATTTGATAAATAGGTCTTCAGTTTTAATGATGCCAAAGACACGACAGTCTCCACCTGTTGTATTTGATTTGATTTGAACGTTCTCCGTCCCTACGAGGCTGAACGTTCTCCATCCCTACTAGTGTTTCAGTGCAGCAGGCTGAACGTTCTCCATCCCTACTAGTGTTTCAGTGCAGCAGGCTGAACGTTCTCCATCCCTACTAGTGTTTCAGTGCAGCAGGCTGAACGTTCTCCGTCCCTACTAGTGTTTCAGTGCAGCAGGCTGAACGTTCTCCGTCGCTACGAGGCTGAACGTTCTCCGTCCCTACTAGTGTTTCAGTGCAGCAGGCTGAACGTTCTCCGTCGCTACGAGGCTGAACGTTCTCCATCCCTACGAGGCTGAACGTTCTCCATCCCTACGAGTGTTTCAGTGCAGCAGGCTGAACGTTCTCCGTCCCTACTAGTGTTTCAGTGCAGCAGGCTGAACGTTCTCCATCCCTACTAGTGTTTCAGTGCAGCAGGCTGAACGTTCTCCGTCGCTACGAGGCTGAACGTTCTCCATCCCTACTAGTGTTTCAGTGCAGCAGGCTGAACGTTCTCCATCCCTACTAGTGTTTCAGTGCAGCAGGCTGAACGTTCTCCGTCCCTACGAGGCTGAACGTTCTCCGTCCCTACGAGGCTGAACGTTCTCCGTCCCTACGAGGCTGAACGTTCTCCGTCCCTACGAGGCTGAACGTTCTCCATCCCTACGAGGCTGAACGTTCTCCATCCCTACTAGTGTTTCAGTGCAGCAGGCTGAACGTTCTCCGTCCCTACGAGGCTGAACGTTCTCCGTCCCTACGAGGCTGAACGTTCTCCGTCCCTACGAGGCTGAACGTTCTCCGTCCCTACGAGGCTGAACGTTCTCCGTCCCTACGAGGCTGAACGTTCTCCATCCCTACTAGTGTTTCAGGTCAGCTGAACCTGGTTGAATAAATAAAGGAAAAACAAACAGTAACATATTCTAACTAGATGTATTAAAGCCCTTTGGTGACTTGTGACATTGAAACTAACAGGGCCTGGGCCAACAGGAAGTAGGAATGGGCTGTAGAGGAACTAAGGATGACTTTAGAAACCTTTTCATCTCATGTCTTTTGATGCATTCAGTGTCATTCTGGTGCCTACTGTCTGTGTGTTTCAGTGTCATTCTGGTGCCTACTGTCTGTGTGTTTCAGTGTCATTCTGGTGCCTACTGTCTGTGTGTTTCAGTGTCATTCTGGTGCCTACTGTCTGTGTGTTTCAGTGTCATTCTGGTGCCTACTGTCTGTGTGTTTCAGTGTCATTCTGGTGCCTACTGTCTGTGTGTTTCAGTGTCATTCTGGTGCCTACTGTCTGTGTGTTTCAGTGTCATTCTGGTGCCTACTGTCTGTGTGTTTCAGTGTCATTCTGGTGCCTACTGTCTGTGTGTTTCAGTGTCATTCTGGTGCCTACTGTCTGTGTGTTTCAGTGTCATTCTGGTGCCTACTGTCTGTGTGTTTCAGTGTCATTCTGGTGCCTACTGTCTGTGTGTTTCAGTGTCATTCTGGTGCCTACTGTCTGTGTGTTTCAGTGTCATTCTGGTGCCTACTGTCTGTGTGTTTCAGTGTCATTCTGGTGCCTACTGTCCGTGTGTTTCAGTGTCATTCTGGTGCCTACTGTCTGTGTGTTTCAGTGTCATTCTGGTGCCTACTGTCTGTGTGTTTCAGTGTCATTCTGGTGCCTACTGTCCGTGTGTTTCAGTGTCATTCTGGTGCCTACTGTCTGTGTGTTTCAGTGTCATTCTGGTGCCTACTGTCTGTGTGTTTCAGTGTCATTCTGGTGCCTACTGTCTGTGTGTTTCAGTGTCATTCTGGTGCCTACTGTCTGTGTGTTTCAGTGTCATTCTGGTGCCTACTGTCTGTGTGTTTCAGTGTCATTCTGGTGCCTACTGTCTGTGTGTTTCAGTGTCATTCTGGTGCCTACTGTCTGTGTGTTTCAGTGTCATTCTGGTGCCTACTGTCTGTGTGTTTCAGTGTCATTCTGGTGCCTACTGTCTGTGTGTTTCAGTGTCATTCTGGTGCCTACTGTCTGTGTGTTTCAGTGTCATTCTGGTGCCTACTGTCTGTGTGTTTCAGTGTCATTCTGGTGCCTACTGTCTGTGTGTTTCAGTGTCATTCTGGTGCCTACTGTCTGTGTGTTTCAGTGTCATTCTGGTGCCTACTGTCTGTGTGTTTCAGTGTCATTCTGGTGCCTACTGTCTGTGTGTTTCAGTGTCATTCTGGTGCCTACTGTCTGTGTGTTTCAGTGTCATTCTGGTGCCTACTGTCTGTGTGTTTCAGTGTCATTCTGGTGCCTACTGTCTGTGTGTTTCAGTGTCATTCTGGTGCCTACTGTCTGTGTGTTTCAGTGTCATTCTGGTGCCTACTGTCTGTGTGTTTCAGTGTCATTCTGGTGCCTACTGTCTGTGTGTTTCAGTGTCATTCTGGTGCCTACTGTCTGTGTGTTTCAGTGTCATTCTGGTGCCTACTGTCTGTGTGTTTCAGTGTCATTCTGGTGCCTACTGTCTGTGTGTTTCAGTGTCATTCTGGTGCCTACTGTCTGTGTGTTTCAGTGTCATTCTGGTGCCTACTGTCTGTGTGTTTCAGTGTCATTCTGGTGCCTACTGTCTGTGTGTTTCAGTGTCATTCTGGTGCCTACTGTCTGTGTGTTTCAGTGTCATTCTGGTGCCTACTGTCTGTGTGTTTCAGTGTCATTCTGGTGCCTACTGTCTGTGTGTTTCAGTGTCATTCTGGTGCCTACTGTCTGTGTGTTTCAGTGTCATTCTGGTGCCTACTGTCTGTGTGTTTCAGTGTCATTCTGGTGCCTACTGTCTGTGTGTTTCAGTGTCATTCTGGTGCCTACTGTCTGTGTGTTTCAGTGTCATTCTGGTGCCTACTGTCTGTGTGTTTCAGTGTCATTCTGGTGCCTACTGTCTGTGTGTTTCAGTGTCATTCTGGTGCCTACTGTCTGTGTGTTTCAGTGTCATTCTGGTGCCTACTGTCTGTGTGTTTCAGTGTCATTCTGGTGCCTACTGTCTGTGTGTTTCAGTGTCATTCTGGTGCCTACTGTCTGTGTGTTTCAGTGTCATTCTGGTGCCTACTGTCCGTGTGTTTCAGTGTCATTCTGGTGCCTACTGTCTGTGTGTTTCAGTGTCATTCTGGTGCCTACTGTCTGTGTGTTTCAGTGTCATTCTGGTGCCTACTGTCCGTGTGTTTCAGTGTCATTCTGGTGCCTACTGTCTGTGTGTTTCAGTGTCATTCTGGTGCCTACTGTCTGTGTGTTTCAGTGTCATTCTGGTGCCTACTGTCTGTGTGTTTCAGTGTCATTCTGGTGCCTACTGTCTGTGTGTTTCAGTGTCATTCTGGTGCCTACTGTCTGTGTGTTTCAGTGTCATTCTGGTGCCTACTGTCTGTGTGTTTCAGTGTCATTCTGGTGCCTACTGTCTGTGTGTTTCAGTGTCATTCTGGTGCCTACTGTCTGTGTGTTTCAGTGTCATTCTGGTGCCTACTGTCTGTGTGTTTCAGTGTCATTCTGGTGCCTACTGTCTGTGTGTTTCAGTGTCATTCTGGTGCCTACTGTCTGTGTGTTTCAGTGTCATTCTGGTGCCTACTGTCTGTGTGTTTCAGTGTCATTCTGGTGCCTACTGTCTGTGTGTTTCAGTGTCATTCTGGTGCCTACTGTCTGTGTGTTTCAGTGTCATTCTGGTGCCTACTGTCTGTGTGTTTCAGTGTCATTCTGGTGCCTACTGTCTGTGTGTTTCAGTGTCATTCTGGTGCCTACTGTCTGTGTGTTTCAGTGTCATTCTGGTGCCTACTGTCTGTGTGTTTCAGTGTCATTCTGGTGCCTACTGTCTGTGTGTTTCAGTGTCATTCTGGTGCCTACTGTCTGTGTGTTTCAGTGTCATTCTGGTGCCTACTGTCTGTGTGTTTCAGTGTCATTCTGGTGCCTACTGTCTGTGTGTTTCAGTGTCATTCTGGTGCCTACTGTCTGTGTGTTTCAGTGTCATTCTGGTGCCTACTGTCTGTGTGTTTCAGTGTCATTCTGGTGCCTACTGTCTGTGTGTTTCAGTGTCATTCTGGTGCCTACTGTCTGTGTGTTTCAGTGTCATTCTGGTGCCTACTGTCTGTGTGTTTCAGTGTCATTCTGGTGCCTACTGTCTGTGTGTTTCAGTGTCATTCTGGTGCCTACTGTCTGTGTGTTTCAGTGTCATTCTGGTGCCTACTGTCTGTGTGTTTCAGTGTGTTAACACGGCCATCTCTCTGTGTGTTTCAGTGTGTTAACACGGCCATCTCTCTGTGTGTTTCAGTGTGTTAACATTACCATCTCTCTGTGTGTTTCAGTGTGTTAACATTACCATCTCTCTGTGTATTTCAGTGTGTTAACATGACCATCTCTCTGTGTGTTTCAGTGTGTTAACACGACCATCTCTCTGTGTGTTAACACGACCATCTCTCTGTGTGTTAACACGACCATCTCTCTGTGTGTTTCAGTGTGTTAACACGACCATCTCTCTGTGTGTTTCAGTGTGTTAACACGACCATCTCTCTGTGTGTTTCAGTGTGTTAACACGACCATCTCTCTGTGTGTTAACACGACCATCTCTCTGTGTGTTTCAGTGTGTTAACACGGCCATCTCTCTGTGTGTTTCAGTGTGTTAACACGGCCATCTCTCTGTGTGTTTCAGTGTGTTAACACGGCCATCTCTCTGTGTGTTTCAGTGTGTTAACATGACCATCTCTCTGTGTGTTAACACGACCATCTCTCTGTGTGTTTCAGTGTGTTAACACGACCATCTCTCTGTGTGTTTCAGTGTGTTAACACGACCATCTCTCTGTGTGTTTCAGTGTGTTAACACGACCATCTCTCTGTGTGTTAACACGACCATCTCTCTGTGTGTTAACACGACCATCTCTCTGTGTGTTTCAGTGTGTTAACACGACCATCTCTCTGTGTGTTTCAGTGTGTTAACACGACCATCTCTCTGTGTGTTTCAGTGTGTTAACACGACCATCTCTCTGTGTGTTTCAGTGTGTTAACATGACCATCTCTCTGTGTGTTAACACGACCATCTCTCTGTGTGTTTCAGTGTGTTAACACGACCATCTCTCTGTGTGTTAACACGACCATCTCTCTGTGTGTTAACACGACCATCTCTCTGTGTGTTTCTGTGTGTTAACACGACCATCTCTCTGTGTGTTTCAGTGTGTTAACACGACCATCTCTCTGTGTGTTTCAGTGTGTTAACACGACCATCTCTCTGTGTGTTTCAGTGTGTTAACACGACCATCTCTCTGTGTGTTAACACGACCATCTCTCTGTGTGTTAACACGACCATCTCTCTGTGTGTTTCAGTGTGTTAACACGACCATCTCTCTGTGTGTTTCAGTGTGTTAACACGACCATCTCTCTGTGTGTTTCAGTGTGTTAACACGACCATCTCTCTGTGTGTTAACACGACCATCTCTCTGTGTGTTAACACGACCATCTCTCTGTGTGTTTCAGTGTGTTAACACGACCATCTCTCTGTGTGTTTCAGTGTGTTAACACGGCCATCTCTCTGTGTGTTAACACGACCATCTCTCTGTGTGTTTCAGTGTGTTAACACGACCATCTCTCTGTGTGTTAACACGACCATCTCTCTGTGTGTTTCAGTGTGTTAACACGACCATCTCTCTGTGTGTTTCAGTGTGTTAACACGGCCATCTCTCTGTGTGTTTCAGTGTGTTAACACGGCCATCTCTCTGTGTGTTTCAGTGTGTTAACATGACCATCTCTCTGTGTGTTAACACGACCATCTCTCTGTGTGTTTCAGTGTGTTAACACGACCATCTCTCTGTGTGTTTCAGTGTGTTAACACAACCATCTCTCTGTGTGTTTCAGTGTGTTAACACGACCATCTCTCTGAGTGTTAACACGACCATTTCTCTGTGTGTTTCAGTGTGTTAACACGACCATCTCTCTGTGTGTTTCAGTGTGTTAACACAACCATTTCTCTGTGCGTTTCAGTGCCTTGCAGCGTGGGAGTCTGTCATTCCAGTATTACAGGACAAGCAACCACAGGAGACAGAAACAGAGGAAGACTGACACGGCCAGCTCCCCTTTGGAGCACATTGGAAAGTGGACATAACATCTCAAACACTTCTCTACCCGAGTTTCCAGTGTCACACACAGACACAGATACTCTCGACGGGAGATGACCAAGGAAATGGGCTTTTGGGTCTACAGACTGAAGTCCTCTTTAGTTTTGGTGTTTCTATATGTGAAACCCAGTCAGTCGGAACGTCCCTTCCTGCCTGCTGGGCATTGTCTCACGTCAGGTAGCGCAACGGCCACCTGCACTCATCTGTCTGATAACTTGCGAACACTCATGGGATAGCTAAAAAGAAGTTTGGCCACAATATGCTGTGCTAACATCCCGAATGTTAGCACAGCATATTGTGGCCAAACTTCTTTTTAGCTATCACCCTGGAGTCAGGTTTAATCTGACCAGAAAATATCACCCTGAAGTCAGATTTAATCTGACCAGAAATATCACCCTGGAGTCAGGTTTAATCTGACCAGAAATATCACCCTGGAGTCAGATTTAATCTGACCAGAAATATCACCCTGGAGTCAGATTTAATCTGACCAGAAATATCACCCTGGAGTCAGATTTAATCTGACCAGAAATATCACCCTGGAGTCAGGTTTAATCTGACCAGAAAATATCACCCTGAAGCTAATAAATCTTCACTACCTAATTCTACATCTAACGAAGGTGTTATGTGGTTGGAAGAATCAGTATTTATGAAATTCGTAATGTACACTAAAATTAGCTAGCTAACGCGTCAGCTACAGTAGCTAGTGTCTGCTTGCTGGCTGTACCAGTCTCAAATCAATCCATAATGAAAGGCAGGGATGCTAACAATGCGAGTTCACACACACTCAATGCTGAAAATCCTAGTAAATTCTAGCTAATGCACAAACGAGTTTTCATGATATCTTGTTCTGCTGTGATTTAGTGTGCCGAGTTCTACAGCACAGCTGAATGTAGCAAGGCACATTGCCAGCTGTCAGACCTGCTGATTTCTGAGAACAGTCCCAGAACTTTGGTGCCTTACAAGCTGGCAAACTATCTACCGTATGGCCATTCAAACAAGCCCTGCACTCCACTGCTAACTGGAGTTTACTCAAGTGATTGGGTTTCCGTAGTATCCCGTGTGTCATAGCTACAGAGAGAGAGTTATTTTCAGAATTAGGAACTAGAATTAGGCAGAAGAGCAAAATGTAGATTATTAGAGATGTGTTCCACGTCCTACGTGACAGATCGGTTGAGGGATGAGCCCCCCGTAGGAGGGACGCTATCTGACGTGAGACAATGGCCTGCTGGGAAGAGCCATGGAGCAGAGTGGATGGCTCTCTCTCTCTCTACTCTCTGTCTGTCTCTCTCTACTCTCTCTCTACTCTCTACTCTCAATCCCTACTCTCTCTCTCCTCTCTCTCTCTACTCTCTCTCTCCCTCTACTCTCTCTCTCTACCTCTCTCTCTCTACCTCTCTCTCTCTCTCTCTCTCTCTCTCTCTCTCTCTCTACCTCTCTCTCTCTACCTCTCTCTCTACCTCTCTCTCTCTACCTCTCTCTCCCTCTACTCTCTCTCTACCTCTCTCTACTCTCTCTCCCTCTACTCTCTCTCTCACTCACTCTCTCTCCCTCTACTCTCTCTCTCACTCACTCTCTCTCCCTCTACTCTCTCTCTCACTCTCTCAATCTCCCTCTACTCTCTCTCTCTACTCTCTCTCCCTCTACTCTCTCTCTCACTCACTCTCTCTCCCTCTACTCTCTCTCTCACTCACTCTCTCTCACTCACTCTCTCTCCCTCTACTCTCTCTCTCACTCTCTCAATCTCCCTCTACTCTCTCTCTCTACTCTCTCTCCCTCTTCTCTCTCTCTCTCTACCTCTCTCTCCCTCTACTCTCTCTCTCACTCACTCTCTCTCCCTCTACTCTCTCTCTCACTCACTCTCTCTCAATCTCCCTCTACTCTCTCTAGTCTCTCTCTACTCTCTCTCTACTCTCTCTACTCTCTCTCTACTGTCTCTCTCTACTCTCTCTCTACTCTCTCTACTCTCTCTCTCTCTCTACTCTCTCTACCTCTCTCTCTCTCTCTCACTCACTCACTCACTCACTCACTCACTCTCTCTCTCTCCCTCTACTCTCTCTACTCTCTCTCTACTCTGTCTCTCTCTCTCTACCCTCTCTCACTCCCCCTCTACTCTCTCTACTCTCTCTCTACTCTGTCTCTCTCTCTCTCTACTCTCTCTCTACTCTGTCTCTCTCTCTCTCTCTCTCTCTACTCTCTCTGTACTCTCTGTACTCTTTCTTCTCTCTCTACTCTCTCTCTCTCTCTCTCTACCCTCTCTCACTCCCCCTCTACTCTGACTACTCTCTCTCTACTCTGTCTGTCTGGAAGCCCTGTTCTGTACCTTGTTGCACACCAAAATAGCCTGGGTTGTATTCACTAGAAACCAAACAGAAGAAAACAGACTACCTGAACTTGTCCAAAAAGGAAACTCATTTTTGTTGCTGAACGCTTTCCGTGTGTTTAACGTTTTGCTACGTTGTGCACTAATGAACATGACCCTGATACCGTAGACAGGCTGTCCTATAGAAGCGTTCTGTCCCACCGACCAGCCAAAGGATTAGCGAATGTAGAGACCAAACTAATATTAGGGTGTCCAAAACACCCTTTGGGGATGAAGTTTCACTTTCTTATGTTTTATAACACATTTTACAGAGACAAATACGATTATTTATGTTCTGACTCGTTCAGTGGGGTTCTCTTTAACATATCCTTAACATTATATCAGAAAGTAGGATTTTTTTTGTAACCTAACATCTGATGATAACCACCTGGCTCTGTTGACGTTGCAGTGCACGTTTCTCCTAACAACTTTTGAGGATTTTACATTTTGTTGTCGTCGTCTTCAAAGTTGTTTCCGCGTGTGACACAAAAAAAAAAAACAGCCAAATTTGACACGAACTGAATTAAAATGTAAAAGGCTTGAAAATAAATAGCTCGGCATACGCTCAGTGCTCTGTACACATTTCACAGAGAAACGCTTTGGGTTTTTTTTTGTGAGAAAGCTTTGAAAAAGAACAGGAATTTTTTAATGAATATGAAAATACTATGTCATATCTCAAAATTGATATTTATGTTACATCTAGATTGTTTTATGTCCTGTCGGAGTTGAGAAGAGAGATGAAGAGTTCAACGGGAAAGGGATCCTGCCACTTTAGCTGATTCTATTTTACAGATTTTTCTACACAATTAACATATTATTACCGATTGGTCAAAAGATGCGTTTTTGATTGGACACCCTATAAATATGCACAGTGTTTCTTTTCTGTTAGAAGGTTGTAGTCTGTTGAGAACGGTTGGTTGCCAATTATCTTTTTGTAAACAATGCAGGTGTTTGATGGTCTTCGATGCCCAAAGCCCTTGAAGAGTCCAGCATCTTCATCATGTTTTTTATCATGTTGTTGTTGACACACTCACAGAACCAGCCGTGCAGGAGAGTAGAGCAGCAATCCTCTGGCCGAAGAGGAAACCTACCTAACATACTGTCTAACGTTTCCTGGTTGGTGTTCTGACTCCCACACCTATTCACTAGGAACCAAACGTAAGCAAACAGGCTGCTCACACAGGATTTGATTCTGGGGTGCCAAGATTACACCACACCATACCAGACTCTTCCTCCTGTGCCCAATAGCCTGGGGATGAGGTCAAAGGTTAACTGGTATGAATCCATGTTAGCGTCTCAAATACCCCTCCTATCTAGTGTGCTACTGTTGACCAGGATTCTGGTAGTGCAATATATATAGGAAATAGGATGCAATTTTGGGACGCAGACATGTAGTGCCAAATCGTGTTGGACTGCCTCTTCCTCCCTCCCCTATCCACTGTCATGTAACACAGTGTGGTTGTTGACATGGATTTGATGATATCTCTGTTCACTACTCAGCTATCTGCAGCTGGGACATTACACAAAACCGGTACGATTTTTTTTTAAACCAAAATAAATACTTATTTCTGAGCACCTCACGACATTAAGGACATATTGAACCTCTTCAGAAAACATATTTTTCCATCTCAGGCAAGAAAAGCCCTGTTATTATCAGCCATTTTCTTCTGATATGGACACGATTTGTCCTTTTATGGACACTGTGAAAGTTGTCTGGATGTGATTATAACATACACTTGTAATAAAATTAATATTTCACATGTCAACAGGTCATCTTACTGAACAGGTCATTTTACTGAACAGGTCAACAGGTCATCTTACTGAACAGGTCATTTTACTGAACATAGAATTTTACTGAACAGTTCAACAGGTCATTTTACTCAACCGGTCATTTTACTCAACAGGTAATTTTACTCAACAGGTCATCTTACTGAATAGGTCAACAGGTCATCTTACTCAACAGGTCATCTTACTGAACATAGAATTTTACTGAACAGTTCAACAGGTCATTTTACTCAACCGGTCATTTTACTCAACAGGTCATTTTACTCAACAGGTCATCTTACTGAATAGGTCAACAGGTCATCTTACTGAATAGGTCAACAGGTCATCTTACTGAATAGGTCAACAGGTCATCTTACTCAACAGGTCATCTTACTCAACAGGTCATCTTACTGAACAGGTCCTCTTACTCAACAGGTCAACGGATAATCTTACTGAACAAGTCAACACAGGTCATCTTACTGAACAGGTCAACAGGTCATCTTACTCAACAGGTCATCTTACTCAACAGGTCATCTTACTCAACAGGTCATCTTACTCAACAGGTCATTTTACTCAACAGGTCATTTTACTCAACAGGTCATTTTACTCAAGAGGTCATTTTACTCAAGAGGTCATTTTACTCAAGAGGTCATTTTACTCAAGAGGTCATTTTACTCAAGAGGTCATTTTACTCAAGAGGTCATCTTACTCAACAGGACATTTTACTCAGCAGGTCATTTTATTCAACAGGTCATCTTACTCAACAGGTCAACTTACTCAACAGGTCATCTTACTCAAGAGGTCATTTTACTCAAGAGGTCATTTTACTCAAGAGGTCATTTTACTCAACAGGTCATTTTACTCAGCAGGTCATTTTATTCAACAGGTCATCTTACTCAACAGGTCAACTTACTCAACAGGTCATCTTACTCAAGAGGTCATTTTACTGAACAGGTCAACAGGTCATTTTACTCAACAGGTCATTTTACTCAACAGGTCATTTTACTCAACAGGTCATCTTACTGAATAGGTCAACAGGTCATCTTACTGAACAGGTCAACAGGTCATCTTACTGAACAGGTCATCTTACTGAACAGGTCATCTTACTCAACAGGTCAACGGATAATCTTACTGAACAAGTCAACACAGGTCATCTTACTGAACAGGTCAACAGGTCATCTTACTCAACAGGTCATCTTACTCAACAGGTCATCTTACTCAACAGGTCATCTTACTCAACAGGTCATTTTACTCAACAGGTCATTTTACTAAACAGGTCATTTTACTCAACAGGTCATTTTACTCAAGAGGTCATTTTACTCAAGAGGTCATTTTACTCAAGAGGTCATTTTACTCAAGAGGTCATTTTACTCAGCAGGTCATTTTATTCAACAGGTCATCTTACTCAACAGGTCAACTTACTCAACAGGTCAACTTACTCAACAGGTCATCTTACTCAAGAGGTCATTTTACTGAACAGGTCAACAGGTCATTTTACTCAACAGGTCATTTTACTCAACAGGTCATTTTACTCAACCTATTCAGTAAGATGACCTGTTATCTTACTGAATAGGTCAACAGGTCATCTTACTCAACAGGTCATCTTACTCAACAGGTCATCTTACTCAACAGGTCATCTTACTCAACAGGTCATCTTACTCAACAGGTCATCTTACTCAACAGGTCATCTTACTCAACAGGTCATCTTACTCAACAGGTCATTTTATTCAACAGGTCATCTTACTCAACAGGTCATCTTCCTGAACAGGTCAACACAGGTCATCTTACTCAACAGGTCATCTTACTCAACAGGTCATCTTACTCAACAGGTCATCTTACTCAACAGGTCATCTTACTCAACAGGTCATTTTATTCAACAGGTCATCTTACTCAACAGGTCATCTTCCTGAACAGGTCAACACAGGTCATCTTACTCAACAGGTCATCTTCCTGAACAGGTCATCTTACTCAACAGGTCATCTTACTCAACAGGTCATTTTACTCAACAGGTCATTTTACTCAACAGGTCATTTTACTCAACAGGTCATCTTACTCAACAGGTCATCTTACTGAACAGGTCATCTTACTGAATAGGTCAACACGTCATCTTACTGGACAGGTCATCTTACTCAACAGGTCATCTTACTGGACAGGTCAACTTACTGAACAGGTCAACAGGTCATCTTACTGGACAGGTCAACAGGTCATCTTACTGGACAGGTCATCTTACTCAACAGGTCATCTTACTGGACAGGTCAACTTACTGAACAGGTCAACGGTTCATCATACTGAACAGGTCAACAGGTCATCATACTGAACAGGTCAACAGGTCATCTTCCTGAACAGGTCAACAGGTCATCTTCCTGAACAGGTCAACAGGTCATCTTACTGAACAGGTCAACTTACTGATCAGGTCATCTTACTGAACAAGTCATCTTACTGAACAAGTCATCTTACTGAACAAGTCATCTTACTGAACAGGTCATCTTCTTGAACAGGTCACCTTACTGAACAGGTAAACCGGTCATCTTACTGAACAGGTCAATGATCAGTAAGATTGTATCTTGTCAAAAACACATTTTTCCAGAAGTTTACTACGGGTAGGTAACAGGCTGATTGGTCGGCTATTTGAGCCAGTAAAGTGGGCTTTACTATTCTTGGGTAGTGGAATGACTTTAGCTTCCCTCCAGGCCTGAGGGCACACACTCTCTAGTAGGCTTAAATTGAAGATATGGCAAGTAGGAGTGGCAATATCATCCACTATTGTCCTCAGTAATGTTCCATCCAAGTTGTCAGACCCCAGTGGCTTGTCATTGTTGATAGACAACCATAATTTGTTCCTCTTCTACACTCACTTAACAGAACTCGAAATTACAATGTTTGTCTTTCATAATTTGATCATTTATACTTGGATGTGTAGTGTCAGTGTTTGTTGCTGGCGTGTCATGCCTAAGTTTGCTAATCTTGCAAATGGAAAAAAAATCATTAAAGTAGTTGGCAATATCAGTGGGCTTTGTGATGAATGAGCCATCTGATTCAACCTATGGATTTTTTCCCCCAGAATTTCACTTAAGGTACTCCAACGTTTTTCATAATGGCTGCATGCCTATTAGTAACTGGAATAAGCTATTTCACAAATGTGTCTAATGCAGCATCTGTTGGCTCCTCATTACTCACCACAGACCAACCAATATTAGTTACATCATGAACTGAGGAATCACTACAACACTTATTGAATGACCTCTTATATACTATATTAGGCCCAGCCTTTGGATCTTTGGTTTTCCTAGATTTAGCTACTATATTGTGATCATCCGATGGATTTGGATACTGCTTTCAAGCTAAATATCGGCAGCGTTAGTAAAAATGTGATCAATGTTGATGATTTCATTCCTGTCAATCTATCAATCAAATGTATTTATAAATCCCTTTTTACATCAGCCGGTGTCCAGCCTAAAACCCCAAACAGCAAGCAATGCAGATGTAGAAGCACGAGGGCTTAACACTCTAGAAAGGCATAAACCTAGGAAGAAACCTAGAGAGGAACTGGGCTCTGAGGGCTGGCCAGTCCTCTTCTGGCTGTGCCGGATAGAATTTATAAAAGTACATGGCCAAGATGTTCAAACGTTCATAGATGACCAGCAGGGTCAAATAATAATAATCACAGTGGTTGTAGAGGGTGCAACACCTCAGGAGTAAATGTCAGTTGGCTTTTCATAGCTGAGCATTCAGCTTTAGAGACAGCAGGTGCGGTGGAGAGAGAGAGTCGGAAACAGCAGGTCCGGGACAAGGTAGCACGTCCGGTGAACAGGTCAGGGTTCCATAGCCGATCATTCAGAGTATCTCTACCTCTCCTGCTGTCTCTAGAGAGTTGAAAACAGCAGGTCTGGGACAGGTAGCACGTCCGGTGAACAGGTCGGGGTTCCATAGCTGCAGGCAGAACAGTTGAAACTGGAGCAGCAGCACGACCCGGTGGACTGGGGACAGCAAGGAGTCATCAGGCCAGGTAGTCCTGAGGCATGTTCCTAGGTCTCGGGTCCCCCGGGACGAGATGGAGAGAGCGAATTAGAGGGAGCAGACAAATTAACGCAGGACACTGGATGGGAGAAATACTTCAGATATAACAGACTGACCCTAGGTAGGCCGTCATTGTAAATAAGAATTTGTTCTTAACTGACTTGCCTAGTTAAATAAATGTTACATTATATATATTTTTTAATTGCCCCCGACACAAACTATTGCAGCATAAATAAATACTAGAGGTTGAGACAGGAGGGGTCAGCAGACGCTGTGGCCCCGTCAGACGATACCCCTAGACAGGGCCTGTTTGAAGCTACCCTGGTAGGTTGACTGTTAACCTGAACCAGGTTGTGATGGTGTGTTTTCGTGATAAAAGTGGAGCAACGTTTGAATGCCACAAGATATCTGAACATCATTGCCCTTCATGACAGCAGTGTATCCATCTGCAAATTAATTTTTTTAGCAGGATAATCTCATCTATGAGTTGAGGTGGAACAAGCTATTTGGAGTAGAGATCCACTACCAGCCACCTTGACACAACTGTGGGGGAAGCATTGGAGTCAACATGGGCCAACATCCCTGTGGACACCTTATAGAGTCCTTGCTCCGACCAAATTGAGGCTTTTCTGAGGGCATAAGGGGGATGCAATTCAATATTAGGAAGGTGTTCCTAATGTTTTGTACACTCGTGTATACTACAATGTAATTTCATTGATTTTTTTGTGACTTTTTTGTAAAAATGAAAAGAGTTTTGGCCAAATTAGGAGAGGATGTGAAGTTATTATTCATTGTTTGTTTGTTTATAGTTCAGATCCAATGGTGGTTATTGGTGAGAGTAGAGATGGGCTCTATCCGAGGGATCGGGATGGGGAAGCTGGGAGGGCATGTGTGGTGCCTCCACTCATCTCACTTCGGTCTTTCAGTGGACCTACTCTCCACAAGTAGAGCCCCACCAGCCACTATACTTGAATTTAACTCACAAGCTACTTCAAACTGACCAGTATTTAAGTTGCGGTCTTTCTCCTATGTACAGTGACATATAATCCACAGACATTAGGAGAGGAGTAGGATCTTGAAGCCCTAAAAAAAAGGCACAGCGCCTCAAAGTACAAAGAAGTACTTGCTTAATGTTTTTTGTGTTCTCTTTAAATGTTTGCTCAGCCTACATGTTCATAGGTTTTATATATGTAATGTATGTAAGGTATACAATAACTATGTATTCATACTCTTCCATATCCATGCAGAATGTCCACCGTCCTCATATTCCTCTGGTTTCTCAATGACAGATGGAACAGTTCACTTTGATTCTATACATGTGGTGGCCAACGTAAGTCTAATGTATTCCATGGCATGCGCACAGGCTTCATGATGATGGGGGGGGGCACAAGGTTCTTGAATATTTAAAGATATTTTCAGCTGATGGGGTTTTCCTGCAAGAGATACACTTACAAAGGAGAAATAGAATATTTAAAGAGGAGCTTGGTTGGAGAGAGCCAATGCTGCCACCTACTGTAGTAACAGAGCCAATGCTGCCCCCTACTGTAGTAACAGAGGTCTATACTGCCCCCTACTGTAGTAACAGAGCCAATGCTGCCACCTACTGTAGTAACAGAGCCAATGCTGCCCCCTACTGTAGTAACAGAGCCAATGCTGCCACCTACTGTAGTAACAGAGCCAATGCTGCCCCCTACTGTAGTAACAGAGCCAATGCTGCCCCCTACTGTAGTAACAGAGGTCTATACTGCCCCCTACTGTAGTTCCAGCAGAGGTCTATACTGCCCCCTACTGTAGTAACAGAGGTCTATACTGCCCCCTACTGTAGTACCAGCAGAGGTCTATACTGCCCCCTACTGTAGTACCAGCAGAGGTCTATACGGCCCCCTACTGTAGTACCAGCAGAGGTCTATACTGCCCCCTACTGTAGTACCAGCAGAGGTCTATACTGCCCCCTACTGTAGTACCAGCAGAGGTCTATACTGCCCCCTACTGTAGTACCAGCAGAGGTCTATACTGCCCCCTACTGTAGTACCAGCAGAGGTCTATACTGCCCCCTACTGTAGTAACAACAGAGGTCTATACTGCCACCTACTGTAGTACCAGCAGAGGTCTATACTGCCCCCTACTGTAGTACCAGCAGAGGTCTATACTGCCCCCTACTGTAGTAACAGCAGAGGTGTAGGTATCCTGATACATAAGAATGCACCCTTTTCCCTTGTATCCCAGCATACAGACCAAGAAGGACGTTTGCTAATTTTGAATTGTACCTTACATGGGGAAAAATACACATTGATTTCATTGTATATCCCCCCAAGGGGCAAACTTGATGTTTTTAGATATAATTAATTTTAGATCAAACCCAGACAGGAAGTATTATTTTAGCAGGTGACCTAAATCGAGCATTCAACAAATTAGACAGATATAGCAATAAATAAGGGAAAGTCAAGGAAATTCCAAAGAGCCTGAAAATGTTCATCTCTACAAATATTTTACAGGACACCTGGAGATTATTATTCCCAACTTGTTTTCTCAAAGTATGTAAAGCTATTCAAGAATTCACTACATTTTTACTTCCAAACAATATACTGGGTTCTAAAATCCATATTATAGACTGGGTGGTTCGAGCCCTGAATGCTGATTGGCGTACAGCCGTGGTATATCAGACATTATAAACTGAGTGGTTCGAGCCCTGAATGCTGATTGGCTCACAGCCATGGTATATCAGACATTATAAACTGGGTGGTTCGAGCCCTGAATGCTGATTGGCTTACAGCCATGGTATATCAGACATTATAAACTGGGTGGTTCGAGCCCAGAATGCTGATTGGCTTCCAGCCATGGTATATCAGACCGTATACCATGAGTATGATAAAAGTATTTTTACTGCTATAATTACGTTGATAACCAGTTTATAATAGCTCTGGCGGTTTGTGATATATGGCCAATATACCACGGTCACGGGCTGTGTCAGGCACTCCGCGTTGTGCCGTGCTTAAGAACAGCCCTTAGCTGTGGTATATTAGCCATATACATATACACATCTCCTTTGGCCTTATTGCTTAAATATAGTGATATTGGATCATTCTCCTGTATCATGCTTAATTACACCATCAGAAAATACACTTAGTGAGAATATGGAGAACGAACAGAGCACATCTTCAGGACCCAAAATATATTAGAGATAATTTGTGGTTTAGTACGGTACCCTGCATCACTAATTCATGGGGGGGGAGTTAGAGCGCTGATTATGATTTTGGGTCCCAAGGCGCTACTGTGTCTCTAACTGACAATGAATGGATGACATAAACCAAATAGAAACTGATAATTGTGCACTTACTAAAACTGTTGTTACACCAAGGTTTTTATTCTAAGAGAAACTTAGACTAAAATGAGGGTGTGGAAATGTTAGGATTAGCTTGCTCTTACTGTAGTACTGTAGCCTACTCCCGACCGGTCATGTTGTACAGCGCCTGAGTGGCGCCGTTGTCTAAGACACTGCATCGCAGTGCAAACTGTATTGCTTCAGATATTGGTTTGATACCCGTGCCGGCTGCGACCGGGAGACCCATGAGACAAGGGTAGGCTTTTGGTTTCTCTCCCTCTAAAAAAATTAATAAATCATTCAAAATAACAAAATGGCTTTATTTACAAATTAGTAAGAATGTGTCCAAGAAGGTTATTTGAAAACTAAATAATCTCCAAAATATCGTTATTTTTTAAACAAGCCATAGAAAGTTGGTTTCAATTTCAGTTTAATCCACCAGAAAATAAAATTGTTATTTTTTAACAAACCACAGACATTTGGTTGCAGTTTAATCCACCAGAAAAGACAGAACAAATAATACAACAAATATTGTGGTTAAACTCAAATATACTAATTGATTAAATGACCCTTATTCATATTAATATTAATATTAATTTAGAATCCTCCAATCCTCTAAATGTAATTATTGGCGGAGAGTCACGTCATTGTATTTTATTTTATTTTTTTAGGAATACTGTAGGCGACATGAGTCTCACAAGTTTTGTTAAAAGTGGTGAAGTTATTTTTAATGTGTACGCAGCATTTGTGTATTGGAGTCACTTTGAATTCTTTAGTGATCTGCAGTTTCTATCATGGGCTACTGTAATCAATGGGGGCTCAGGGTCGTACCGTTCTGCTCATCTGATGAAGGTGCAAATGGATCAGATTCAAACTTTGAAGACCGAGATCGAGTCATTGAAGGCAGACCAGCAGAAAGAGAAACATTATCTGAGGTCAGAGATACGGGCGACAACTGATGCATTGGTCCAGAGCCAGGCGCTATTGGCAAGAGAGTCAGGCGGAGAATGACGTGTTGAAGAGGGCAAGGAACGATGGAGTCACAATCCATGCCAGGCACACCTCTGAGCTCTGGAACTCCACCTCTGACAGACAGTCAACATACCTGATGGGTTCGTCAGGTCGTCAGTTCACCCTGACATTTCCATTCCTCTTCTGACAACAGAACTTGACCAACTGCTCACCAGGCACAGCAAGGGCCGTCCGGATCCGGATCCGGACCGTTATGCTGTTCTGCTATTCCAAGGATGTGGCAGGGTAGCCTAGTGGTTAGAGCGTTGGACTAGTAACCGGAAGGTTGCAAGTTCTAACCCCCGAGCTGACAAGACAAATCTGTCGTTCTGCCCCTGAACAGGCAGTTAACCCACTGTTCCTAGGCTGTCATTGAAAATTTAGAATTTGTTCTTAACTGACTTGCCTAGTTAAATAAAGGTTAAACAATTGTTTTTTTTAAAGTGTAACCGAAGAGAGATACCACGAGTGGACACAGAATACCACCTGGGATTGATCCCGAGGCAGATGTGTCTTACCAGTGAACCTCTGGGTGTTCATCATTAATACTGTCTCAGAAGTTTCTGTCCATGCAACCTTTAAAAAGCATTAAAGACAGAGTTAATGAGTACTTGAGGTCACTGAGAAAGTCTGGACATGTCCTGCTCTCCCTTATGTAAGGAATTAGGCACTTACCATGTTTATTATAGTATGTAATTTAGAATTATATAAAAGCCCCTTAGATATTCTTAGAGATCCTAATGGAAAATGCCCCTTAGATGTTAATATACTGTAGAGTCCTCCAATCCTCTAAATATAATTATTGGCTGAGTCACGTCATTGAAAAAGATATTTGTTGATATACTGTAGGCCTACCGTAGGTGACATGAGTCTCACTAGTGTTGAGTAATGTGTTGTTAAAAGTGCTGTAGGTCTTATTTATTTAAAAAGCATATTGAAGTGAGAAGCAATAGGATTTGAAGCAATACCTGCTGTGGTCAACTATTTTAGCACCGTTTCACTCTGCTCTGAGACAAACATGGGGCAGTGAGATTTTTATTTTCACTGAATCTCCATTTGGGTATTGGTTAGACTACAATTAGGGTGTGGAAATGTTATGCTCTTAGTACTGTGGCCTACACCCAACCGTCACGTTGTACAGCACCATATTTTCCGTTCCATCCTAACGGAAACCCTGTTTTTTTTTTTTTTTTTCTTGGATAGAAATACCATAATATTAATCAAATTAATTAAAATTAAATACATTTCTTAAAATCAATCCCATATACTATGTTCTTACAAAAATGGTTTTAAATTCTCAAGTACAGCCAATATTGAAGGCTATCAAATGCTTCTCAAAGATGCCCTCTGGTGGTCAAACTAGCATTAACGGTAACAATGGATGACAATGAAATAACATGCCATAGATTTCTGCGGCAGCCTGCAAGGTGTGCTGCAGTATGACACAACTTTTACAGGAAGAACCACTGTACAGGTTAAACTCAAATATTTGATGGCAAATAAATCCGGTCTCACAGCCCTCACAAAATGAATACACACCAAACCAGTTATAATTTTTAAAAGATAAGGATGCAAACGCTTTAATTAGAAACAACGCTATTGACAACATAAAAAAAATATAAAGCTTCTATGAAAATCAATATAAATCAGAATTAAATTATCTGATAACTGATCCTGAGCCTTCTTAGACTCAACATCCCTGAAGCAATTATCAGCTGATTTTTTTTTTTTACTATCACAAAAGACGAAAATCACCCAAAAATAAATAATAGAGACATAAAACATTCGCTCAGAGAAAAGAACCAGGGCTTTTCCCATATAATTGTTTATTATAAAAAAATGGACAACACTCAATTCAGTACTTCCAATATCCATGTATCAAACGGTTATTTCAGTCATATTAAAACCAGATTCCCCTGCAGATTAAAGATTCATTTTTATAAATTGGCAACAATAAAATAATAACAAAACTTATAAACAATAGAATGGCAAAAGTACTTGATACATATTAAGGGTTTATTAAAAAAGGCTTTCAAACAAATACAATAACAGTATTAGTATTTAGTATTATACAATATGCAAAAACAAAACATGACTGTTGATGCTGAAAAGGCTTTTGACCGTCTTGTGTGGACTCTTATATTAAAAACTTTGGAAGCATTCATCTCTCCAGCTGAAATGATACATTTCATACAAATATTATACAAAAATCATAAAGCTAAAATATACAAAACTAAGCCATTATCTGATTAAATTTCTTTAGAAAGGGGCACAAGGCAGGGACGTCCCTTCTCCCCCCTCCTGTTTGCACTGGCAATTGAACCACATCCAGTAAGAATTAGACAGGATCCAAACGTAACAGGTACCAGTATTGGAAAACATGAATATAAACTAAACTTATCTGCTGACGATCTCCTGATATACCTGACTAATACTGAAAACTCAGTGCCCCCCTTGTTAAAAACAAAATCCGTATTAAATCTCAGGATTTAAAATGAACGTGGAATTAATGTCAATAGGAAAAATCTACAGCAAACCTTTAGGTTTACTACAAAAAATATAAAATACTTAGAATGCTTAATAAGTGACAACAAACAACAAATATATATAAAGATAAAGTTATCTCCTTACTCAAAAAAATGAAAGCAGATCTAGGTAAATTTAATTACCTCCCCATAAATCTTACAGATAGAACAAACCTCTTTGGAATGGCATGGCTCCCAAACGTTTCATATTGATTTAATGGGAGTACCAATTACCCCACTGAAGACATTCTTTACAAAAGTAAACCCAGCCGTAACAGACTTCATATAAAACTCATAGAATAAATAGGAAAGTTTTACATGTCCCTGAATCTGAGGGGGGTTTTAACTTTCCAGACTTGGACTCGCCAGCCAACTCGCCACCCAAGAATTTTACTTGCGACATACACTGAGTATACAAAACATTAAGAACAACTGCTCTTTCCATGACATAGACTGACCATCTTAATCCAGGTGAAAGCTATAACCCCTTATTGATGTCACTTGTTAAATCCACTCCAATCAGTGTAGATTCAGGGGAGGAAACCGGTTAAAGAAGGATTTTTAATCCTTGACACAATTGAGACATGAGGTCTGATAGTGGCCAGTTTATATGATCTGACCTCAGGATAAGACCCAGATGCAGACAGTTCTAAGTAACAAAAGTTTATTACAAAAACAGGGGGCAGGCAAACGACAGGTCAAGGGCAGGCAGAGGTCAGTAATCCAGGGCAGTGTTACAAGGTACAGAACAGCGGTCAGGGCAGGCAGAGGTCAGTAATCCAGGGCAGTGTTACAGGGTACAGAACAGTGGTCAGGGCAGGCAGAGGTCAGTAATCCAGGGCAGTGTTACAAGTTACAGAACAGCGGTCAGGGCAGGCAGAGGTCAGGAATCCAGGGCAGTGTTACAAGGTACAGAACAGTGGGCAGGGCAGGCAGAACGGTCAAAACCGGGAAAACTATAAAACAGGGACTAGAGAGAAAACAGGAGTATGGGAAGAACGCTGGCAGGCTTGACAAGACGAGACGAACTGGCAACAGACCAACAGAGAGAACAGGTATAAATACACTGGATAATGGGGGAAATGGGCGACACCTGGAGGGGGGTGGAGACAAGCACAAGACAGGTGAAATAGATCAGGGTGTGACAGCTTGTCTTTAGAAACTATTGTACAATCAGCTTGTCTTGACAGTGCACAGAAGAAGTGTGTGTCTCAGTCGGTATAGCCTGGGGCTGGCACCGCCACTCATACGTAACTGAACGCTAACTGGCATACATTATGTGATGATTGGACCAGTCTATGATTATTATATATTAAGGCCATGGATCAGTCTATGATTATTCTATATTAAGGCCATGGGTAGTAGGCAGTGGACCAGTCTGTGATTATTCTATATTAAGGCCATGGGTAGGCAGTGGATCAGTCTGTGATTATTCTATATTAAGGCCATGGGTAGTAGGCGGTGGATCAGTCTATGATTATTCTATATTAAGGCCATGGGTAGGCAGTGGATCAGTCTATGATTATTATATATTAAGGCCATGGGTAGTAGGCAGTGGACCAGTCTATGATTATTCTATATTAAGGCCATGGGTAGTAGGCGGTGGATCAGTCTATGATTATTCTATATTAAGGCCATGGGTAGGCAGTGGATCAGTCTATGATTATTATATATTAAGGCCATGGGTAGTAGGCGGTGGATCAGTCTATGATTATTCTATATTAAGGCCATGGGTAGTAGGCAGTGGACCAGTCTGTGATTATTCTATATTAAGGCCATGGGTAGGCAGTGGATCAGTCTGTGATTATTCTATATTAAGGCCATGGGTAGTAGGCGGTGGATCAGTCTATGATTATTCTATATTAAGGCCATGGGTAGGCAGTGGATCAGTCTATGATTATTATATATTAAGGCCATGGGTAGTAGGCAGTCTATGATTATTCTATATTAAGGCCATGGGTAGTAGGCAGTCTATGATTATTCTATATTAAGGCCATGGGTAGTAGGCAGTCTATGATTATTCTATATTAAGGCCATGGGTAGTAGGCAGTGGACCAGTCTGTGATTATTCTATATTAAGGCCATGGGTAGTAGGCAGTGGACCAGTCTGTGATTATTCTATATTAAGGCCATGGGTAGGCAGTGGATCAGTCTATGATTATTCTATATTAAGGCCATGGGTAGTAGGCGGTGGATCAGTCTATGATTATTCTATATAAAGGCCATGGGGAGTAGGTGGTGGATCAGTCTATGATTATTCTATATTAAGGCCATGGGTAGTAGGCGGTGGATCAGACTGTGATTATTCTATATTAAGGCCATGGGTAGTAGGCAGTGGACCAGGCTATGATTATTCTATATTAAGGCCATGGGTAGTAGGGCAGTGGATCAGTCTATGATTATTCTATATTAAGGCCATGGGTAGGCAGTGGATCAGTCTATGATTATTCTTTATTAAGGCCATGGGTAGTAGGGCAGTGGACCAGGCTATGATTATTCTATATTAAGGCCATGGGTAGTAGGGCAGTGGACCAGTCTATGATTATTCTATATTAAGGCCATGGGTAGTAGGCGGTGGATCAGTCTATGATTATTCTATATTAAGGCCATGGGTAGGCAGTGGCTCAGTCTATGATTATTCTATATTAATGCCATGGGTAGTAGGCGGTGGATCAGTCTATGATTATTCTATATTAAGGCCATGGGTAGGCAGTGGACCAGTCTATGATTATTCTATATTAAGGCCATGGGTAGGCAGTGGATCAGTCTATGATTATTATATATTAAGGCCATGGGTAGTAGGCAGTCTGTGATTATGCTATATTAAGGCCATGGGTAGTAGGCAGTCTATGATTATTCTATATTAAGGCCATGGGTAGTAGGCAGTCTATGATTATTCTATATTAAGGCCATGGGTAGTAGGCAGTGGACCAGTCTGTGATTATTCTATATTAAGGCCATGGGTAGGCAGTGGATCAGTCTATGATTATTCTATATTAAGGCCATGGGTAGTAGGCAGTGGATCAGTCTATGATTATTCTATATTAAGGCCATGGGTAGTAGGCAGTGGACCAGTCTATGATTATTCTATATTAAGGCCATGGGTAGGCAGTGGATCAGTCTATGATTATTCTATATTAAGGCCATGGGTAGTAGGCGGTGGATCAGTCTATGATTATTCTATATAAAGGCCATGGGTAGTAGGGTAGTGGACCAGTCTATGATTATTCTATATTAAGGCCATGGGTAGGCAGTGGATCAGTCTATGATTATTCTATATTAAGGCCATGGGTAGGCGGTGGATCAGTCTATGATTATTCTATATAAAGGCCATGGGGAGTAGGTGGTGGATCAGTCTATGATTATTCTATATTAAGGCCATGGGTAGTAGGCGGTGGATCAGTCTATGATTATTCTATATTAAGGCCATGGGTAGTAGGCAGTGGATCAGTCTATGATTATTCTATATTAAGGCCGTGGGTAGGCAGTGGATCAGTCTATGATTATTCTATATTAAGGCCATGGGTAGTAGGCGGTGGATCAGTCTATGATTATTCTATATTAAGGCCATGGGTAGTAGGGCAGTGGACCAGTCTATGATTATTCTATATTAAGGCCATGGGTAGTAGGGCAGTGGACCAGTCTATGATTATTCTATATTAAGGCCATGGGTAGTAGGCGGTGGATCAGTCTATGATTATTCTATATTAAGGCCATGGGTAGTAGGGTAGTGGACCAGTCTGTGATTATTCTATATTAAGGCCATGGGTAGTAGGCAGTGGACCAGTCGATGATTATTCTATATTAAGGCCATGGGTAGTAGGGTAGTGGACCAGTCTGTGATTATTCTATATTAAGGCCATGGGTAGTAGGGCAGTGGACCAGTCGATGATTATTCTATATTAAGGCCATGGGTAGTAGGGTAGTGGACCAGTCTGTGATTATTCTATATTAAGGCCATGGGTAGTAGGCAGTGGACCAGTCGATGATTATTCTATATTAAGGCCATGGGTAGTAGGGTAGTGGACCAGTCGATGATTATTCTATATTAAGGCCATGGGTAGTAGGGTAGTGGACCAGTCGATGATTATTCTATATTAAGGCCATGGGTAGTAGGGTAGTGGACCAGTCTGTGATTATTCTATATTAAGGCCATGGGTAGTAGGGTAGTGGACCAGTCTGTGATTATTCTATATTAAGGCCATGGGTAGTAGGCGGTGGATCAGTCTATGATTATTCTATATTAAGGCCGTGGGTAGGCAGTGGATCAGTCTATGATTATTCTATATTAAGGCCATGGGTAGTAGGCGGTGGATCAGTCTATGATTATTCTATATTAAGGCCATGGGTAGTAGGGCAGTGGACCAGTCTATGATTATTCTATATTAAGGCCATGGGTAGTAGGGCAGTGGACCAGTCGATGATTATTCTATATTAAGGCCATGGGTAGTAGGGTAGTGGACCAGTCTGTGATTATTCTATATTAAGGCCATGGGTAGTAGGCGGTGGATCAGTCTATGATTATTCTATATTAAGGCCATGGGTAGGCAGTGGATCAGTCTATGATTATTCTATATTAAGGCCATGGGTAGTAGGCGGTGGATCAGTCTATGATTATTCTATATTAAGGCCATGGGTAGTAGGGCAGTGGACCAGTCTATGATTATTCTATATTAAGGCCATGGGTAGGCAGTGGATCAGTCTATGATTATTCTATATTAAGGACATGGGTAGTAGGTGGTGAATCAGTCTATTATTATTCTATATTAAGGCCATGGGTAGTAGGGCAGTGGACCAGTCTATGATTATTCTATATTAAGGCCATGGGTAGTAGGCAGTGGACCAGTCGATGATTATTCTATATTAAGGCCATGGGTAGTAGGGTAGTGGACCAGTCTGTGATTATTCTATATTAAGGCCATGGGTAGTAGGCGGTGGATCAGTCTATGATTATTCTATATTAAGGCCATGGGTAGTAGGGTAGTGGACCAGTCTATGATTATTCTATATTAAGGCCATGGGTAGTAGGGCAGTGGACCAGTCTATGATTATTCTATATTAAGGCCATGGGTAGTAGGCAGTGGACCAGTCTATGATTATTCTATATTAAGGCCATGGGTAGTAGGCAGTGGACCAGTCTATGATTATTCTATATAAAGGCCATGGGTAGTAGGCAGTGGACCAGTCGATGATTATTCTATATTAAGGCCATGGGTAGTAGGGTAGTGGACCAGTCTATGATTATTCTATATTAAGGCCATGGGTAGTAGGCAGTGGACCAGTCTATGATTATTCTATATTAAGGCCATGGGTAGTAGGCGGTGGATCAGTCTATGATTATTCTATATTAAGGCCATGGGTAGTAGGGTAGTGGACCAGTCTATGATTATTCTATATTAAGGCCATGGGTAGTAGGCAGTGGACCAGTCTATGATTATTCTATATTAAGGCCATGGGTAGTAGGCAGTGGATCAGTCTATGATTATTCTATATTAAGGCCATGGGTAGTAGGCGGTGGATCAGTCTATGATTATTCTATATAAAGGCCATGGGGAGTAGGTGGTGGATCAGTCTATGATTATTCTATATTAAGGCCATGGGTAGTAGGCGGTGGATCAGTCTGTGATTATTCTATATTAAGGCCATGGGTAGTAGGCAGTGGATCAGTCTATTATTATTCTATATTAAGGCCATGGGTAGTAGGGCAGTGGACCAGTCTGTGATTATTCTATATTAAGGCCATGGGTAGTAGGCGGTGGATCAGTCTGTGATTATTCTATATTAAGGCCATGGGTAGTAGGCAGTGGATCAGTCTATTATTATTCTATATTAAGGCCATGGGTAGTAGGGCAGTGGACCAGTCTGTGATTATTCTATATTAAGGCCATGGGTAGTAGGCAGTGGACCAGTCTGTGATTATTCTATATTAAGGCCATGGGTAGGCAGTGGATCAGTCTGTGATTATTCTATATTAAGGCCATGGGTAGTAGGCGGTGGATCAGTCTATGATTATTCTATATTAAGGCCATGGGTAGGCAGTGGATCAGTCTATGATTATTATATATTAAGGCCATGGGTAGTAGGCAGTCTATGATTATTCTATATTAAGGCCATGGGTAGTAGGCAGTCTATGATTATTCTATATTAAGGCCATGGGTAGTAGGCAGTCTATGATTATTCTATATTAAGGCCATGGGTAGTAGGCAGTGGACCAGTCTGTGATTATTCTATATTAAGGCCATGGGTAGTAGGCAGTGGACCAGTCTGTGATTATTCTATATTAAGGCCATGGGTAGGCAGTGGATCAGTCTATGATTATTCTATATTAAGGCCATGGGTAGTAGGCGGTGGATCAGTCTATGATTATTCTATATAAAGGCCATGGGGAGTA
Organism: Oncorhynchus mykiss; assembly: GCF_013265735.2. Taxonomy (NCBI): domain Eukaryota; kingdom Metazoa; phylum Chordata; class Actinopteri; order Salmoniformes; family Salmonidae; genus Oncorhynchus; species Oncorhynchus mykiss. The sequence continues at coordinate 324,738 of NC_048569.1, read as the reverse complement.
GGTGGTGGATCAGTCTATGATTATTCTATATTAAGGCCATGGGTAGTAGGCGGTGGATCAGTCTGTGATTATTCTATATTAAGGCCATGGGTAGTAGGCAGTGGACCAGGCTATGATTATTCTATATTAAGGCCATGGGTAGTAGGGCAGTGGATCAGTCTATGATTATTCTATATTAAGGCCATGGGTAGGCAGTGGATCAGTCTATGATTATTCTTTATTAAGGCCATGGGTAGTAGGGCAGTGGACCAGGCTATGATTATTCTATATTAAGGCCATGGGTAGTAGGGCAGTGGACCAGTCTATGATTATTCTATATTAAGGCCATGGGTAGTAGGCGGTGGATCAGTCTATGATTATTCTATATTAAGGCCATGGGTAGGCAGTGGCTCAGTCTATGATTATTCTATATTAATGCCATGGGTAGTAGGCGGTGGATCAGTCTATGATTATTCTATATTAAGGCCATGGGTAGGCAGTGGACCAGTCTATGATTATTCTATATTAAGGCCATGGGTAGGCAGTGGATCAGTCTATGATTATTATATATTAAGGCCATGGGTAGTAGGCAGTCTGTGATTATGCTATATTAAGGCCATGGGTAGTAGGCAGTCTATGATTATTCTATATTAAGGCCATGGGTAGTAGGCAGTCTATGATTATTCTATATTAAGGCCATGGGTAGTAGGCAGTGGACCAGTCTGTGATTATTCTATATTAAGGCCATGGGTAGGCAGTGGATCAGTCTATGATTATTCTATATTAAGGCCATGGGTAGTAGGCAGTGGATCAGTCTATGATTATTCTATATTAAGGCCATGGGTAGTAGGCAGTGGACCAGTCTATGATTATTCTATATTAAGGCCATGGGTAGGCAGTGGATCAGTCTATGATTATTCTATATTAAGGCCATGGGTAGTAGGCGGTGGATCAGTCTATGATTATTCTATATAAAGGCCATGGGTAGTAGGGTAGTGGACCAGTCTATGATTATTCTATATTAAGGCCATGGGTAGGCAGTGGATCAGTCTATGATTATTCTATATTAAGGCCATGGGTAGGCGGTGGATCAGTCTATGATTATTCTATATAAAGGCCATGGGGAGTAGGTGGTGGATCAGTCTATGATTATTCTATATTAAGGCCATGGGTAGTAGGCGGTGGATCAGTCTATGATTATTCTATATTAAGGCCATGGGTAGTAGGCAGTGGATCAGTCTATGATTATTCTATATTAAGGCCGTGGGTAGGCAGTGGATCAGTCTATGATTATTCTATATTAAGGCCATGGGTAGTAGGCGGTGGATCAGTCTATGATTATTCTATATTAAGGCCATGGGTAGTAGGGCAGTGGACCAGTCTATGATTATTCTATATTAAGGCCATGGGTAGTAGGGCAGTGGACCAGTCTATGATTATTCTATATTAAGGCCATGGGTAGTAGGCGGTGGATCAGTCTATGATTATTCTATATTAAGGCCATGGGTAGTAGGGTAGTGGACCAGTCTGTGATTATTCTATATTAAGGCCATGGGTAGTAGGCAGTGGACCAGTCGATGATTATTCTATATTAAGGCCATGGGTAGTAGGGTAGTGGACCAGTCTGTGATTATTCTATATTAAGGCCATGGGTAGTAGGGCAGTGGACCAGTCGATGATTATTCTATATTAAGGCCATGGGTAGTAGGGTAGTGGACCAGTCTGTGATTATTCTATATTAAGGCCATGGGTAGTAGGCAGTGGACCAGTCGATGATTATTCTATATTAAGGCCATGGGTAGTAGGGTAGTGGACCAGTCGATGATTATTCTATATTAAGGCCATGGGTAGTAGGGTAGTGGACCAGTCGATGATTATTCTATATTAAGGCCATGGGTAGTAGGGTAGTGGACCAGTCTGTGATTATTCTATATTAAGGCCATGGGTAGTAGGGTAGTGGACCAGTCTGTGATTATTCTATATTAAGGCCATGGGTAGTAGGCGGTGGATCAGTCTATGATTATTCTATATTAAGGCCGTGGGTAGGCAGTGGATCAGTCTATGATTATTCTATATTAAGGCCATGGGTAGTAGGCGGTGGATCAGTCTATGATTATTCTATATTAAGGCCATGGGTAGTAGGGCAGTGGACCAGTCTATGATTATTCTATATTAAGGCCATGGGTAGTAGGGCAGTGGACCAGTCGATGATTATTCTATATTAAGGCCATGGGTAGTAGGGTAGTGGACCAGTCTGTGATTATTCTATATTAAGGCCATGGGTAGTAGGCGGTGGATCAGTCTATGATTATTCTATATTAAGGCCATGGGTAGGCAGTGGATCAGTCTATGATTATTCTATATTAAGGCCATGGGTAGTAGGCGGTGGATCAGTCTATGATTATTCTATATTAAGGCCATGGGTAGTAGGGCAGTGGACCAGTCTATGATTATTCTATATTAAGGCCATGGGTAGGCAGTGGATCAGTCTATGATTATTCTATATTAAGGACATGGGTAGTAGGTGGTGAATCAGTCTATTATTATTCTATATTAAGGCCATGGGTAGTAGGGCAGTGGACCAGTCTATGATTATTCTATATTAAGGCCATGGGTAGTAGGCAGTGGACCAGTCGATGATTATTCTATATTAAGGCCATGGGTAGTAGGGTAGTGGACCAGTCTGTGATTATTCTATATTAAGGCCATGGGTAGTAGGCGGTGGATCAGTCTATGATTATTCTATATTAAGGCCATGGGTAGTAGGGTAGTGGACCAGTCTATGATTATTCTATATTAAGGCCATGGGTAGTAGGGCAGTGGACCAGTCTATGATTATTCTATATTAAGGCCATGGGTAGTAGGCAGTGGACCAGTCTATGATTATTCTATATTAAGGCCATGGGTAGTAGGCAGTGGACCAGTCTATGATTATTCTATATAAAGGCCATGGGTAGTAGGCAGTGGACCAGTCGATGATTATTCTATATTAAGGCCATGGGTAGTAGGGTAGTGGACCAGTCTATGATTATTCTATATTAAGGCCATGGGTAGTAGGCAGTGGACCAGTCTATGATTATTCTATATTAAGGCCATGGGTAGTAGGCGGTGGATCAGTCTATGATTATTCTATATTAAGGCCATGGGTAGTAGGGTAGTGGACCAGTCTATGATTATTCTATATTAAGGCCATGGGTAGTAGGCAGTGGACCAGTCTATGATTATTCTATATTAAGGCCATGGGTAGTAGGCAGTGGATCAGTCTATGATTATTCTATATTAAGGCCATGGGTAGTAGGCGGTGGATCAGTCTATGATTATTCTATATAAAGGCCATGGGGAGTAGGTGGTGGATCAGTCTATGATTATTCTATATTAAGGCCATGGGTAGTAGGCGGTGGATCAGTCTGTGATTATTCTATATTAAGGCCATGGGTAGTAGGCAGTGGACCAGGCTATGATTATTCTATATTAAGGCCATGGGTAGTAGGGCAGTGGATCAGTCTATGATTATTCTATATTAAGGCCATGGGTAGGCAGTGGATCAGTCTATGATTATTCTTTATTAAGGCCATGGGTAGTAGGGCAGTGGACCAGGCTATGATTATTCTATATTAAGGCCATGGGTAGTAGGGCAGTGGACCAGTCTATGATTATTCTATATTAAGGCCATGGGTAGTAGGCGGTGGATCAGTCTATGATTATTCTATATTAAGGCCATGGGTAGGCAGTGGCTCAGTCTATGATTATTCTATATTAATGCCATGGGTAGTAGGCGGTGGATCAGTCTATGATTATTCTATATTAAGGCCATGGGTAGGCAGTGGACCAGTCTATGATTATTCTATATTAAGGCCATGGGTAGGCAGTGGATCAGTCTATGATTATTATATATTAAGGCCATGGGTAGTAGGCAGTCTGTGATTATGCTATATTAAGGCCATGGGTAGTAGGCAGTCTATGATTATTCTATATTAAGGCCATGGGTAGTAGGCAGTCTATGATTATTCTATATTAAGGCCATGGGTAGTAGGCAGTGGACCAGTCTGTGATTATTCTATATTAAGGCCATGGGTAGGCAGTGGATCAGTCTATGATTATTCTATATTAAGGCCATGGGTAGTAGGCAGTGGATCAGTCTATGATTATTCTATATTAAGGCCATGGGTAGTAGGCAGTGGACCAGTCTATGATTATTCTATATTAAGGCCATGGGTAGGCAGTGGATCAGTCTATGATTATTCTATATTAAGGCCATGGGTAGTAGGCGGTGGATCAGTCTATGATTATTCTATATAAAGGCCATGGGTAGTAGGGTAGTGGACCAGTCTATGATTATTCTATATTAAGGCCATGGGTAGGCGGTGGATCAGTCTATGATTATTCTATATAAAGGCCATGGGGAGTAGGTGGTGGATCAGTCTATGATTATTCTATATTAAGGCCATGGGTAGTAGGCGGTGGATCAGTCTATGATTATTCTATATTAAGGCCATGGGTAGTAGGCAGTGGATCAGTCTATGATTATTCTATATTAAGGCCGTGGGTAGGCAGTGGATCAGTCTATGATTATTCTATATTAAGGCCATGGGTAGTAGGCGGTGGATCAGTCTATGATTATTCTATATTAAGGCCATGGGTAGTAGGGCAGTGGACCAGTCTATGATTATTCTATATTAAGGCCATGGGTAGTAGGGCAGTGGACCAGTCTATGATTATTCTATATTAAGGCCATGGGTAGTAGGCGGTGGATCAGTCTATGATTATTCTATATTAAGGCCATGGGTAGTAGGGTAGTGGACCAGTCTGTGATTATTCTATATTAAGGCCATGGGTAGTAGGCAGTGGACCAGTCGATGATTATTCTATATTAAGGCCATGGGTAGTAGGGTAGTGGACCAGTCTGTGATTATTCTATATTAAGGCCATGGGTAGTAGGGCAGTGGACCAGTCGATGATTATTCTATATTAAGGCCATGGGTAGTAGGGTAGTGGACCAGTCTGTGATTATTCTATATTAAGGCCATGGGTAGTAGGCAGTGGACCAGTCGATGATTATTCTATATTAAGGCCATGGGTAGTAGGGTAGTGGACCAGTCGATGATTATTCTATATTAAGGCCATGGGTAGTAGGGTAGTGGACCAGTCGATGATTATTCTATATTAAGGCCATGGGTAGTAGGGTAGTGGACCAGTCTGTGATTATTCTATATTAAGGCCATGGGTAGTAGGGTAGTGGACCAGTCTGTGATTATTCTATATTAAGGCCATGGGTAGTAGGCGGTGGATCAGTCTATGATTATTCTATATTAAGGCCGTGGGTAGGCAGTGGATCAGTCTATGATTATTCTATATTAAGGCCATGGGTAGTAGGCGGTGGATCAGTCTATGATTATTCTATATTAAGGCCATGGGTAGTAGGGCAGTGGACCAGTCTATGATTATTCTATATTAAGGCCATGGGTAGTAGGCGGTGGATCAGTCTATGATTATTCTATATTAAGGCCATGGGTAGTAGGGTAGTGGACCAGTCTGTGATTATTCTATATTAAGGCCATGGGTAGTAGGCAGTGGACCAGTCGATGATTATTCTATATTAAGGCCATGGGTAGTAGGGTAGTGGACCAGTCTGTGATTATTCTATATTAAGGCCATGGGTAGTAGGGCAGTGGACCAGTCGATGATTATTCTATATTAAGGCCATGGGTAGTAGGGTAGTGGACCAGTCTGTGATTATTCTATATTAAGGCCATGGGTAGTAGGCAGTGGACCAGTCGATGATTATTCTATATTAAGGCCATGGGTAGTAGGGTAGTGGACCAGTCGATGATTATTCTATATTAAGGCCATGGGTAGTAGGGTAGTGGACCAGTCGATGATTATTCTATATTAAGGCCATGGGTAGTAGGGTAGTGGACCAGTCTGTGATTATTCTATATTAAGGCCATGGGTAGTAGGGTAGTGGACCAGTCTGTGATTATTCTATATTAAGGCCATGGGTAGTAGGCGGTGGATCAGTCTATGATTATTCTATATTAAGGCCGTGGGTAGGCAGTGGATCAGTCTATGATTATTCTATATTAAGGCCATGGGTAGTAGGCGGTGGATCAGTCTATGATTATTCTATATTAAGGCCATGGGTAGTAGGGCAGTGGACCAGTCTATGATTATTCTATATTAAGGCCATGGGTAGTAGGGCAGTGGACCAGTCGATGATTATTCTATATTAAGGCCATGGGTAGTAGGGTAGTGGACCAGTCTGTGATTATTCTATATTAAGGCCATGGGTAGTAGGCGGTGGATCAGTCTATGATTATTCTATATTAAGGCCATGGGTAGGCAGTGGATCAGTCTATGATTATTCTATATTAAGGCCATGGGTAGTAGGCGGTGGATCAGTCTATGATTATTCTATATTAAGGCCATGGGTAGTAGGCAGTGGACCAGTCTATGATTATTCTATATAAAGGCCATGGGTAGTAGGCAGTGGACCAGTCGATGATTATTCTATATTAAGGCCATGGGTAGTAGGGTAGTGGACCAGTCTATGATTATTCTATATTAAGGCCATGGGTAGTAGGCAGTGGACCAGTCTATGATTATTCTATATTAAGGCCATGGGTAGTAGGCGGTGGATCAGTCTATGATTATTCTATATTAAGGCCATGGGTAGTAGGGTAGTGGACCAGTCTATGATTATTCTATATTAAGGCCATGGGTAGTAGGCAGTGGACCAGTCTATGATTATTCTATATTAAGGCCATGGGTAGTAGGCAGTGGATCAGTCTATGATTATTCTATATTAAGGCCATGGGTAGTAGGCGGTGGATCAGTCTATGATTATTCTATATAAAGGCCATGGGGAGTAGGTGGTGGATCAGTCTATGATTATTCTATATTAAGGCCATGGGTAGTAGGCGGTGGATCAGTCTGTGATTATTCTATATTAAGGCCATGGGTAGTAGGCAGTGGACCAGGCTATGATTATTCTATATTAAGGCCATGGGTAGTAGGGCAGTGGATCAGTCTATGATTATTCTATATTAAGGCCATGGGTAGGCAGTGGATCAGTCTATGATTATTCTTTATTAAGGCCATGGGTAGTAGGGCAGTGGACCAGGCTATGATTATTCTATATTAAGGCCATGGGTAGGCAGTGGCTCAGTCTATGATTATTCTATATTAATGCCATGGGTAGTAGGCGGTGGATCAGTCTATGATTATTCTATATTAAGGCCATGGGTAGGCAGTGGACCAGTCTATGATTATTCTATATTAAGGCCATGGGTAGGCAGTGGATCAGTCTATGATTATTATATATTAAGGCCATGGGTAGTAGGCAGTCTGTGATTATGCTATATTAAGGCCATGGGTAGTAGGCAGTCTATGATTATTCTATATTAAGGCCATGGGTAGTAGGCAGTCTATGATTATTCTATATTAAGGCCATGGGTAGTAGGCAGTGGACCAGTCTGTGATTATTCTATATTAAGGCCATGGGTAGGCAGTGGATCAGTCTATGATTATTCTATATTAAGGCCATGGGTAGTAGGCAGTGGATCAGTCTATGATTATTCTATATTAAGGCCATGGGTAGTAGGCAGTGGACCAGTCTATGATTATTCTATATTAAGGCCATGGGTAGGCAGTGGATCAGTCTATGATTATTCTATATTAAGGCCATGGGTAGTAGGCGGTGGATCAGTCTATGATTATTCTATATAAAGGCCATGGGTAGTAGGGTAGTGGACCAGTCTATGATTATTCTATATTAAGGCCATGGGTAGGCAGTGGATCAGTCTATGATTATTCTATATTAAGGCCATGGGTAGGCGGTGGATCAGTCTATGATTATTCTATATAAAGGCCATGGGGAGTAGGTGGTGGATCAGTCTATGATTATTCTATATTAAGGCCATGGGTAGTAGGCGGTGGATCAGTCTATGATTATTCTATATTAAGGCCATGGGTAGTAGGCAGTGGATCAGTCTATGATTATTCTATATTAAGGCCGTGGGTAGGCAGTGGATCAGTCTATGATTATTCTATATTAAGGCCATGGGTAGTAGGCGGTGGATCAGTCTATGATTATTCTATATTAAGGCCATGGGTAGTAGGGCAGTGGACCAGTCTATGATTATTCTATATTAAGGCCATGGGTAGTAGGGCAGTGGACCAGTCTATGATTATTCTATATTAAGGCCATGGGTAGTAGGCGGTGGATCAGTCTATGATTATTCTATATTAAGGCCATGGGTAGTAGGGTAGTGGACCAGTCTGTGATTATTCTATATTAAGGCCATGGGTAGTAGGCAGTGGACCAGTCGATGATTATTCTATATTAAGGCCATGGGTAGTAGGGTAGTGGACCAGTCTGTGATTATTCTATATTAAGGCCATGGGTAGTAGGGCAGTGGACCAGTCGATGATTATTCTATATTAAGGCCATGGGTAGTAGGGTAGTGGACCAGTCTGTGATTATTCTATATTAAGGCCATGGGTAGTAGGCAGTGGACCAGTCGATGATTATTCTATATTAAGGCCATGGGTAGTAGGGTAGTGGACCAGTCGATGATTATTCTATATTAAGGCCATGGGTAGTAGGGTAGTGGACCAGTCGATGATTATTCTATATTAAGGCCATGGGTAGTAGGGTAGTGGACCAGTCTGTGATTATTCTATATTAAGGCCATGGGTAGTAGGGTAGTGGACCAGTCTGTGATTATTCTATATTAAGGCCATGGGTAGTAGGCGGTGGATCAGTCTATGATTATTCTATATTAAGGCCGTGGGTAGGCAGTGGATCAGTCTATGATTATTCTATATTAAGGCCATGGGTAGTAGGCGGTGGATCAGTCTATGATTATTCTATATTAAGGCCATGGGTAGTAGGGCAGTGGACCAGTCTATGATTATTCTATATTAAGGCCATGGGTAGTAGGCAGTGGACCAGTCGATGATTATTCTATATTAAGGCCATGGGTAGTAGGGTAGTGGACCAGTCTGTGATTATTCTATATTAAGGCCATGGGTAGTAGGCGATGGATCAGTCTATGATTATTCTATATTAAGGCCATGGGTAGGCAGTGGATCAGTCTATGATTATTCTATATTAAGGCCATGGGTAGTAGGCGGTGGATCAGTCTATGATTATTCTATATTAAGGCCATGGGTAGTAGGGCAGTGGACCAGTCTATGATTATTCTATATTAAGGCCATGGGTAGGCAGTGGATCAGTCTATGATTATTCTATATTAAGGACATGGGTAGTAGGTGGTGAATCAGTCTATTATTATTCTATATTAAGGCCATGGGTAGTAGGGCAGTGGACCAGTCTATGATTATTCTATATTAAGGCCATGGGTAGTAGGCAGTGGACCAGTCGATGATTATTCTATATTAAGGCCATGGGTAGTAGGGTAGTGGACCAGTCTGTGATTATTCTATATTAAGGCCATGGGTAGTAGGCGGTGGATCAGTCTATGATTATTCTATATTAAGGCCATGGGTAGTAGGGTAGTGGACCAGTCTATGATTATTCTATATTAAGGCCATGGGTAGTAGGGCAGTGGACCAGTCTATGATTATTCTATATTAAGGCCATGGGTAGTAGGCAGTGGACCAGTCTATGATTATTCTATATTAAGGCCATGGGTAGTAGGCAGTGGACCAGTCTATGATTATTCTATATAAAGGCCATGGGTAGTAGGCAGTGGACCAGTCGATGATTATTCTATATTAAGGCCATGGGTAGTAGGGTAGTGGACCAGTCTATGATTATTCTATATTAAGGCCATGGGTAGTAGGCAGTGGACCAGTCTATGATTATTCTATATTAAGGCCATGGGTAGTAGGCGGTGGATCAGTCTATGATTATTCTATATTAAGGCCATGGGTAGTAGGGTAGTGGACCAGTCTATGATTATTCTATATTAAGGCCATGGGTAGTAGGCAGTGGACCAGTCTATGATTATTCTATATTAAGGCCATGGGTAGTAGGCAGTGGATCAGTCTATGATTATTCTATATTAAGGCCATGGGTAGTAGGCGGTGGATCAGTCTATGATTATTCTATATAAAGGCCATGGGTAGTAGGCAGTGGACCAGTCGATGATTATTCTATATTAAGGCCATGGGTAGTAGGGTAGTGGACCAGTCTGTGATTATTCTATATTAAGGCCATGGGTAGTAGGCGGTGGATCAGTCTATGATTATTCTATATTAAGGCCGTGGGTAGGCAGTGGATCAGTCTATGATTATTCTATATTAAGGCCATGGGTAGTAGGCGGTGGATCAGTCTATGATTATTCTATATTAAGGCCATGGGTAGTAGGGCAGTGGACCAGTCTATGATTATTCTATATTAAGGCCATGGGTAGTAGGCAGTGGACCAGTCGATGATTATTCTATATTAAGGCCATGGGTAGTAGGGTAGTGGACCAGTCTGTGATTATTCTATATTAAGGCCATGGGTAGTAGGCGGTGGATCAGTCTATGATTATTCTATATTAAGGCCGTGGGTAGTAGGCGGTGGATCAGTCGATGATTATTCTATATTAAGGCCATGGGTAGGCGGTGGATCAGTCTATGATTATTCTATATTAAGGCCATGGGTAGTAGGGCAGTGGATCAGTCTATGATTATTCTATATTAAGGCCATGGGTAGTAGGCGGTGGATCAGTCTATGATTATTCTATATTAAGGCCATGGGTAGTAGGGCAGTGGACCAGTCTATGATTATTCTATATTAAGGCCATGGGTAGGCAGTGGATCAGTCTATGATTATTCTATATTAAGGACATGGGTAGTAGGTGGTGAATCAGTCTATTATTATTCTATATTAAGGCCATGGGTAGTAGGGCAGTGGACCAGTCTATGATTATTCTATATTAAGGCCATGGGTAGTAGGCAGTGGACCAGTCGATGATTATTCTATATTAAGGCCATGGGTAGTAGGGTAGTGGACCAGTCTGTGATTATTCTATATTAAGGCCATGGGTAGTAGGCGGTGGATCAGTCTATGATTATTCTATATTAAGGCCATGGGTAGTAGGGCAGTGGACCAGTCTATGATTATTCTATATTAAGGCCATGGGTAGTAGGCAGTGGACCAGTCGATGATTATTCTATATTAAGGCCATGGGTAGTAGGGTAGTGGACCAGTCTGTGATTATTCTATATTAAGGCCATGGGTAGTAGGCGGTGGATCAGTCTATGATTATTCTATATTAAGGCCATGGGTAGGCAGTGGATCAGTCTATGATTATTCTATATTAAGGCCATGGGTAGTAGGTAGTGGATCAGTCTATGATTATTCTATATTAAGGCCATGGGTAGGCAGTGGACCAGTCTATGATTATTCTATATTAAGGCCATGGGTAGTAGGCGGTGGACCAGTCTATGATTATTCTATATTAAGGCCATGGGTAGTAGGTAGTGGACCAGTCTATGATTATTCTATATTAAGGCCATGGGTAGTAGGTAGTGGACCAGTCTATGATTATTCTATATTAAGGCCATGGGTAGTAGGGCAGTGGACCAGTCTATGATTATTCTATATTAAGGCCATGGGTAGTAGGCAGTGGACCAGTCTATGATTATTCTATATTAAGGCCATGGGTAGTAGGCAGTGGACCAGTCTATGATTATTCTATATTAAGGCCATGGGTAGTAGGCGGTGGATCAGTCTATGATTATTCTATATTAAGGCCATGGGTAGGCAGTGGATCAGTCTATGATTATTCTATATTAAGGCCATGGGTAGTAGGTAGTGGATCAGTCTATGATTATTCTATATTAAGGCCATGGGTAGGCAGTGGACCAGTCTATGATTATTCTATATTAAGGCCATGGGTAGTAGGCGGTGGACCAGTCTATGATTATTCTATATTAAGGCCATGGGTAGTAGGTAGTGGACCAGTCTATGATTATTCTATATTAAGGCCATGGGTAGTAGGTAGTGGACCAGTCTATGATTATTCTATATTAAGGCCATGGGTAGTAGGGCAGTGGACCAGTCTATGATTATTCTATATTAAGGCCATGGGTAGTAGGCAGTGGATCAGTCTATTATTATTCTATATTAAGGCCATGGGTAGTAGGGCAGTGGACCAGTCTATGATTATTCTATATTAAGGCCATGGGTAGGCAGTGGATCAGTCTATGATTATTCTATATTAAGGCCATGGGTAGTAGGCAGTGGATCAGTCTATGATTATTCTATATTAAGGCCATGGGTAGTCAACCTCTGGAGAATGTCAACACTCTTCTCATTAATACCCCGTCAGTTCATGTCCATTGGCTCAGTCTCAGGCTGGGATTCAATCAAAGGCTCGTTATAGTGCAGTTTCCCCAACATTCACAGTACCCCCCCAGTATTGTCTCATAGCCTGACGTGGTGACACGATGACCTCACCACCCTCAGTCCCCCAGGATCCTTTCATAACCGTCAGCACGGCCAGCTCTGCAGCCCACCACGCTGGAGGAGAAGAAAACACAGGGCCCTTATTACTGTGTCACCATTCAGTGTAACAACAACCTGTACTTACACTGTACTTAGGGGTATGATGTCCTCTGGACCTGAGTCAATAGAGCATGGCGCATGTAATGCCAGGATAGTGGGTGGATTTCCCAGGACCACCCGTATGTAAAATGTTTCTACGCATGACTGTACGTTCCTTTGGATAAAAGTGTCTGCTAAATGGACTGATGATGTCATGTCTTACCTGACCAGGTGTGGTGGTGAGGGCTGATGATGTCATGTCTTACCTGACAGGTATGGTGGTGAGGGCTGATGATGTCATGTCTTACCTGACAGGTATGGTGGTGAGGGCTGATGATGTCATATCTTACCTGACCAGGTATGGTGGTGAGGACTGATGATGTCATATCTTACCTGACCAGGTATGGTGGTGAGGACTGATGATGTCATATCTTACCTGACCAGGTGTGGTGGTGAGGACTGATGATGTCATATCTTACCTGACCAGGTATGGTGGTGAGGACTGATGATGTCATATCTTACCTGACCAGGTGTGGTGGTGAGGACTGATGATGTCATATCTTACCTGACCAGGTATGGTGGTGAGGACTGATGATGTCATATCTTACCTGACAGGTATGGTGGTGAGGACTGATGATGTCATATCTTACCTGACCAGGTGTGGTGGTGAGGACTGATGATGTCATATCTTACCTGACCAGGTATGGTGGTGAGGACTGATGATGTCATATCTTACCTGACAGGTATGGTGGCGAGGACTTATGATGTCATATCTTACCTGACCAGGTGTGGTGGTGAGGGCTGATGATGTCATATCTTACCTGACCAGGTGTGGTGGTGAGGACTTATGATGTCATATCTTACCTGACCAGGTGTGGTGGTGAGGACTGATGATGTCATATCTTACCTGACCAGGTGTGGTGGTGAGGGCTGATGATGTCATATCTTACCTGACCAGGTGTGGTGGTGAGGACTGATGATGTCATATCTTACCTGACCAGGTGTGGTGGTGAGGGCTGATGATGTCATATCTTACCTGACCAGGTGTGGTGGTGAGGACTGATGATGTCATATCTTACCTGACCAGGTGTGGTGGTGAGGGCTGATGATGTCATATCTTACCTGACCAGGTATGGTGGTGAGGACTGATGATGTCATATCTTACCTGACAGGTATGGTGGCGAGGACTTATGATGTCATATCTTACCTGACAGGTATGGGTGAGAGATTGAGGTGTATTTTTATTGCCTAGGTGTATTTTTATTGCCTAGGTGATAACCTTCTTCGTTACTCTTGGTACCTGTTGCAATTACAATGCCTTGGGAATTTGATTGTGAAATGTAGCCTACCTGATAACAAGGCTACTTTGTCTATCATACCGTTTAACTCTACTTATTAACCACCAATAGAGGCTATTTCACAACTCTCCGCGACACGTTGTGCTTCCGCATAAAATAATTACCTTTGTTAGCGCTTGTTATAAATTCTGATCCAGGCTCGGTCTTATTGTTTCTGATGTGCCTGAAGGTTTGGGTTGTGATGGTAAGAGCTGATCCTAAATCACTTTGTGATGCGTGGAACCGAATATGAAACGTCGGCTCAACAAGTACAACATGGAATGTGGCACTCCACAAAAATATATTCATTTTGAAAAATGTAATTTCACTTGTTTAGAGACTAACATTTTTATTTTTTTTCTTTAGTTTTGCTATTTTTATTTAAGGTTAACAAATAGAAAGTGGGAAGTTTACTTCAGTTTTTGTGTTCTGGAAGCCAAGAAAACTAGCTACAAATTGTTACATCAGAAAATGTGAAGAAGACTGGCCACCCCTCAGCCTGGTTTCTTCCTAGGTTCTGGCCTTTCTAGGGAGTTTTTCCTAGCCATCGTGCTTCTACACCTGCATTGTTTGCTGTTTGTGGTTTCAGGCTGGATTTCTGTACAGCACTTTGAGATATCAGCTGATGTACGAAGGGCTATATAAATACATTTGATTTGAGGTATGGTGGTGAGGACTGATGATGTCATATCTTACCTGACCAGGTATAGTGGTGAGGACTGATGATGTCATATCTTACCTGACTAGGTATGGTGGTAAGGACTGATGATGTCATATCTTACCTGACAGGTATGGTGGCAAGGACTGATGATGTCACATCTTACCTGACAGGTATGGTGGCGAGGACTGATGATGTCACATCTTACCTGACAGGTATGGTGGCGAGGACGGTGAAGATGCTGGACAGGGTGAAGACGAACCCGGGAAACCAGTCCAGCGTAGCCTGGTACACCTTGGTGTAGATGGGAGTGTAGGCCAGGCTGGCGATCTTAAAGGACAGCTGCAGTGAGATGAGGGTGATCCCTGTGAAGAGAAAAGACACGTCAGTTAGCATTGTCTGTCTGCTGCAGTTTCCTACCAGTGTCCGTAGAGGAAGCTGGTACACCACACACTGTAGGTCTGAGAGGAGCAGATGAAAGCATTATGACAACGGGTGAAAGGCATTTACTATTTTTCTCTCTGCCAAATCAGTGTAGTGCTCCCTTTTTCAAATGATAAGGGACCTATTCAATCTCTATCGCGGAAACCTTACAGATTGTGTAACCTACATTTTAAGGTAATTCTGATTGAGCTGACATGCAGCATTGCAGCGTTTACCTGTAAATGGAGTCTCCCGCTAATGCGGGCACATTGCCTTTAAATTCCAACCACTGTAACTCTAACACAGAGCCCTTAAAGGAAGCAGAACTGGATACACTAGCTGGTCAGATAGTTCCAGTTGAGTAAAGTTGTTGGCAGAAAGTAAATCTATTCATGCTGTGGTGGTGGTGGTGGTGGTGTGCAAAAGGTTGACTTGTCTGCTTGCTACGGTAGTTGTAACTTCCCCTTTTAACCTCGTCACAGTAGAACAGGGAAGAGAATCACCAGAGTGTCTGTTCTGGGTCAACCACATACTAACGTAACGAAAGCTTTGTTATAGTTATTTACTTAGCGACAACAAGGGTGCATCCCTAAAGGTCTCCTGTTCCCTACAGGAGTGAAGGGGTTTGTAGTGCACTATAAAGGTCTCCTGCTCCCTACAGGAGTGAAGGGGTTCGTAGTGCACTATAAAGGTCTCCTGCTCCCTACAGGAGTGAAGGGGTTCGTAGTGCACTATAAAGGTCTCCTGTTCCCTACAGGAGTGAAGGGGTTCGTAGTGCACTATAAAGGTCTCCTGCTCCCTACAGGAGTGAAGGGGTTTGTAGTGCACTATAAAGGTCTCCTGCTCCCTACAGGAGTGAAGGGGTTCGTAGTGCACTATAAAGGTCTCCTGTTCCCTACAGGATTAGGTTGCCATTTGCCAGAGCTTCCTGTTTGTTCCCTTATTCTGTGGCATGCAGGTTCACTTCCAGTTAAGGACTGTCAGGAAGGTAAAGGATATGATGTTGAGAGACACACTATCCATCCTGACCACACCTGACTGACAAGCTAATACTAACTATACCCAGGGACAGACTGGGAATGAAAAATGTCCCTGTACATTTTGACCAAAACCCACCCAGCGATACACCACCACCCACACAACCCACACCACACTTTATGTAAACAAGATTACTGAACAATATTTATAATAATAACTTAAATAAAATAGAACAAGGGGAACGTGTTGCTCTTAGGAGGAGGCTGGCTAGAAGGAGCCCATATTGGCACAATATGCATAAATTAGCATAAATGCATCCAGGTGCTGTTGAGAGAGTGCGCTCCTGAGCCTACTCTTGATGAATTTCAGAGTAGAGAAGCTCCGCTCATTACCTGGGTTACTGACAGGGTAAGTAGGAACCTGTAAGCAAGGCCCAGGATGTGGTATGTGTCGGTCAATAGGTTGTACTGACTAAGAATATGGTAGCAACACACTGGACAGTCCTCGCCAGATGAACAGTTCTTGTTCACCATCTCTACCTCGTCTTAATTTCCCTCAGGTTCATTGATCCTCCATAGTCCTGGTTGTGTAGTCTTCACATCCTGTGCATAGCACCACACAAGCACTCGATTGGTGGACTTTGCAGAGAGCACGGCAGGGAAGCCTTTATACTGGCCTTGCATACTGGAGGCTCCATCAGTGGAATTACCAATGCACTTGCTGAAGCCTCTCATGGACAACGTTCGTTACACATCTGACTGTGAGAGAGCATTTGATCTTGTGTTGTAATGTCCTGCATAGTGTCAATCTGGACTGTTTTGCAGAACTTCACTCAGTACCTGGACAAAGTAATGTCCAGTGGATGCCTTGCATTTCACCACAGCCACAAGCCTCTCATGGACGACATTCGTCACATATCTGACTATGACAGGGTATTGACCTTGTGTTGTAATGTAGCGTCAATCTGGACTGAAAACATACCAGCTTCCTGGATTTCACTTGATATGGTGGCCTGCATTGTGTGTTGGTGGTAATGACGTTATCGATGGTGGTCTTTGATAAGAGTGATTAGAGAGCCCCTTCTTGACCAGGACTCAGTGTTTTGCTTTTCTCGATGCAGGTAGTGAGATACTCTTTCATACGGCAGGCTACCCTATAGGGCGGCAGGGTAGCCTAGTGCATTGGACTAGTAAGAGGAAGGTTGCAAGTTCAAATCCCCGAGCTGACAAGGTACAAATCTGTCGTTCTGCCCTGAACAGGCAAACCCACTGTTCCTAGGCCATCATTGAAAATAAGAATTTGTTCCTAACTGACTTGCCTAGTTAAATAAAGGTCAAATAAAATTAAAAAAATACACAGTTTGTACTTTCCCAGCAGAATGATCATCTCTAAAAAGTTGCCATGGTCAATACTGCTGTCATCTAGCGTATAAGCTGCTTCAGAAAAAAAAATGTAGACCTCCACAAGTCTGCTTCATCCTTGGGAGCAATTTCCAAACGCCTGAAGGTACCACGTTCCTCTGTACAAACAATAGTACGCAAGTATAAACACCATGGGACCACGCAGCCGTCATACCGCTCAGGAAGGTGACGCCTAGAGATGAACGTACTTTGGTGAGAAAAGTGCAAATCAATCCCAGAACAACAGCAAAGAACCTTGTGAAGATGCTGGAGGAAACAGGTACAAAAGTATCTATATCCACAGTAAAACAAGTCCTATATCAACATAACCTGAAAGACTGCTCAGCAAGAAAGAATTCACTGCTCCAAAACCGCCATAAAAAAAGCCAGACTACGGTTTGCAACTGCACATGGGGACCCGATATAGCTAAATAGCCAGCTAGCCTAACCCAAACGTTGCTTACCTTCTCCCTATTGTCTTCTGTCTTACCGCTTCAGCTGCCAAACCTTGACTAACAGTTGAATTGGTATCGCTGGGCTCAACAATAGGTTGCTCTCTCTCCTCTCTGCTGCCTTCAAACTCACTAAGACCGCCCAATTTTTCAGTTTTTGATTTGTTAAAAAAGTTTGAAATATCCAATAAATGTCGTTCCACTTCATGATTGTGTCCCACTTGTTGTTGATTCTTCACAAAAAAATACAGTTTTATATCTTTATGTTTGAAGCCTGAAATGTGGCAAAAGGTCGCAAAGTTCAAGGGGGCCGAATACTTTCGCAAGGCACTGTACCCTACTGATTTCACCCTAACATGACCTTAATATACCCTACTGATTTCACCCTAACATGACCTTCATATACCCTACTGATTTCACCCTAACATGACCTTAATATACCCTACTGATTTCACCATCATACCCTACTGATTTCACCCTAACATGACCTTAATATACCCTACTGATTTCACCCTAACATGACCTTAATATACCCTACTGATTTCACCCTAACATGACCCTAATATACCCTACTGATTTCACCCTAACATGACCTTAATATACCCTACTGATTTCACCATCATACCCTACTGATTTCACCCTAACATGACCTTAATATACCCTACTGATTTCACCATCATACCCTACTGATATCACCCTAACATGACCTTAACATACCCTACTGATTTCACCCTAACATGACCTTAATATACCCTACTGATTTCACCCTAACATGACCCTAATATACCCTACTGATTTCACCATAACATGACGTTAATATACCCAACTGATTGGTATAGACAGCGGTTTTAGAATTAGAGACGGGGGCTCTAGAACTGGAGACGGGGGCTCTAGAACTGGAGACGGGGGCTCTAGAACTGGAGACGGGGGCTCTAGAACTGGAGACGGGGGCTCTAGAACTGGAGACGGGGTCTCTAGAACTGGAGACGGGGTCTCTAGAACTGGAGACGGGGGCTCTAGAACTAGAGACGGGGCTATAGAACTAGAGACGGGGGCTAATAGAACTAGAGACGGGGGCTAATAGAACTAGAGACGGGGGCTAATAGAACTAGAGACGGGGGCTAATAGAACTAGAGACGGGGGCTAATAGAACCAGAGACGGGGGCTACGGAACCGGAGACGGGGGCTACGGAACCGGAGACGGGGGCTACGGAACCGGAGATGGGGGCTACGGAACCGGAGACGGGGGCTACGGAACCGGAGACGGGGGCTACGGAACCGGAGACGGGGGCTACGGAACCGGAGACGGGGGCTACGGAACCGGAGACGGGGGCTACGGAACTGGAGACGGGGGCTCTAGAACTAGAGACGGGGGCTACAGAACTAGAGACGGGGGCTACAGAACTAGAGACGGGAGCTACAGAACTAGAGACGGAACTAGAGACGGGGGCTACAGAACTAGAGACGGGGGGTACAGAACTAGAGACGGGGGCTCTAGAATTAGAGACGGGGGCTCTAGAATTAGAGACGGGGGCTCTAGAACTAGAGACGGGGTTATAGAACTAGAGACGGGGGTTATAGAACTAGAGACGGGGGTTTATAGAACTAGAGACGGGGTTTATAGAACTAGAGACGAGGTTATAGAACTAGAGACGGGGGCTACAGAACTAGAGACGGGGGCTACGGAACTAGAGACGGGGGCTACGGAACTGGAGACGGGGGCTACGGAACTGGAGACGGGGGCTACGGAACTGGAGACGGGGGCTACGGAACTGGAGACGGGGGCTACGGAACTGGAGACGGGGGGCTACGGAACTAGAGACGGGAGCTACAGAACTAGAGACGGAACTAGAGACGGGGGCTACAGAACTAGAGACGGAACTAGAGACGGGGGCTACAGAACTAGAGACGGGGGCTACAGAACTAGAGACGGGGGCTCTAGAATTAGAGACGGGGGCTACAGAACTAGAGACGGGGGCTCTAGAACTAGAGACGGGGGTTATAGAACTAGAGACGGGGGTTATAGAACTAGAGACGGGGGCTACAGAACTAGAGACGGGGGCTACAGAACTAGAGACGGGGGCTACAGAACTAGAGACGGGGGCTACAGAACTAGAGACTGGGGTAATAGAACTAGAGACGGGGCTCTAGAACTAGAGACGGGGGAAATAAGACTTAGAGACGTGGTTCTAGAACTAGAGACGTGGTTCTAGAACTAGAGACGTGGTTCTTGAACTAGAGACGGGGTTATAGAACTAGAGACGGGGGTAATAGAACTAGAGACGGGGGCTACAGAACTAGAGACGGGGGCTACAGAACTGGAGACGGGGTTATAGAACTAGAGACGGGGGCTCTAGAACTAGAGACGGGGGCTACAGAACTAGAGACGGGGGCTACAGAACTAGAGACGGGGGCTACAGAACTAGAGACGGGGGCTACAGAACTAGAGACGGGGGTAATAGAACTAGAGACGGGGTTATAGAACTAGAGACGGGGGCTTTAGCACCAGAGACGTGGGCTACGGAACCAGAGACGTGGGCTACGGAACCAGAGACGTGGGCTACGGAACCAGAGACGTGGGCTACGGAACCAGAGACGTGGGCTACGGAACCAGAGACGGGGATTACGGAACCAGAGACGGGGATTACGGAACCAGAGACGGGGATTACGGAACTAGAGACGGGGGCTACGGAACTAGAGACGGGGGCTACGGAAATAGAGACGGGGGCTACGGAACTGGAGACGGGGGCTACGGAACTGGAGACGGGGGCTACGGAACTGGAGACGGGGGCTACGGAACTGGAGACGGGGGCTACGGAACTGGAGACGGGGGCTACGGAACTGGAGACGGGGGCTACGGAACTGGAGACGGGGGCTACGGAACTGGAGACGGGGGCTACGGAACTGGAGACGGGGGCTCTAGAACTAGAGACGGGGGCTACAGAACTAGAGACGGAACTAGAGACGGGGGTTACAGAACTAGAGACGGGGGCTACAGAACTAGAGACGGGGGCTCTAGAACTAGAGACGGGGTTATAGAACTAGAGACGGGGGTTATAGAACTAGAGACGGGGGTTATAGAACTAGAGACGAGGTTATAGAACTAGAGACGGGGGCTACAGAACTAGAGACGGGGGCTACAGAACTAGAGACGGGGGCAATAGAACTAGAGACGGGAGCAATAGAACTAGAGACGGGGGCAATAGAACTAGAGACAATTGTATTATCTGTCAGCTGTCTATTATATTATATTCTGTCAACTTGTATTATAGAACTTGTATTATAGAACTCACCATATGACGAGCCGTTGACCTGTTTAGACAGTAGGGCACGGATGGTGGGCATGGGAATCAGGGCGAACAGTGTGAGAGCTCGTGCTGAAAGGAATAAGTATATGTTAGGCTGTGAATTAAAACAAAACACAACTGAAGAGTTAAGTGACAAGATCAGCTTTCTAATTCTGTCAGCTATCTATTATATTATATTCTGTCAGTTGTCTATTATATTATGTTACATTCTGTCAGCTGTCTATTATACTATAATCTGTCAGCTGTCTATTATATTATACTATATTCTGTCAGCTGTCTATTATATTATATTACATTCTGTCAGATGTCTATTATATTATAATACATTCTGTCAGCTGTCTATTATATTATACTATATTCTGTCAGCTGTCTATTATATTATAATACATTCTGTCAGCTATCTATTATATTATGTTATATTCTGTCAGCTGTCTATTATATTATATTACATTCTGTCAGATGTCTATTATATTATAATACATTCTGTCAGCTGTCTATTATATTATACTATATTCTGTCAGCTGTCTATTATATTATAATACATTCTGTCAGCTATCTATTATATTATGTTATATTCTGTCAGCTGTCTATTATATTATAATACATTCTGTCAGCTATCTATTATATTATGTTATATTCTGTCAGCTGTCTATTATACTATAATCTGTCAGCTGTCTATTATATTATACTATATTCTGTCAGCTATCTATTATATTCTGTTGGCTATCTATTATATCATATTCTGTCAGCTATCTATAATATTATATTCTGTCAGCTGTCTATTATATTATATTCTGTCAGCCATCTATTATATTATACTCTGTCAGCTATCTATTATATTATACTCTGTCAGCTATCTATTATATTATATTCTGTCAGCTGTCTATTATATTATATTCTGTCAGCTGTCTATTATTGTATATTATATTCTGTCAGCCATCTATTATATTATATTCTGTCAGCTGTCTATTATATTATATTCTGTCAGCTATCTATTATATTATACTCTGTCAGCTATCTATTATATTATATTATATTTTGTCAGCTATCTATTATATTATAATCTGTCAGCTATCTATTATATTCTGTCAGCTATCTATTATATTCTGTCAGCTGTCTATTATATTATATTATATTCTGTCAGCTGTCTATTATATTATACTCTGTCAGCTGTCTATTATATTATATTCTGTCAGCTGTCTATTATATTATATTATATTCTGTCAGCTATCTATTATATTCTGTCAGCTATCTATTATATTATATTCTGTCAGCTGTCTATTATATTATATTATATTTTGTCAGCTATCTATTATATTATAATCTGTCAGCTATCTATTATATTCTGTCAGCTATCTATTATATTCTGTCAGCTGTCTATTATATTATATTATATTCTGTCAGCTGTCTATTATATTATATTCTGTCAGCTGTCTATCATATTATATTATATTCTGTCAGCTGTCTATCATATTATATTTTATTCTGTCAGCTATCTATTATATTATATTCTGTAAACTATCTATAATATTGTATTCTGTCAGCTATCATATTATATTATATTCTGTCAGCTGTCTATCATATTATATTATATTCTGTCAGCTATCTATTATATTATATTTTATTCTGTCAGCTGTCTATTATTTTATATTATATTCTGTCAGCTATCTATTATATTATACTCTGTCAGCTATCTATTATATTATATTATATTCTGTCAGCCATCTATTATATTATACTCTGTCAGCTATCTATTATATTATATTCTGTCAGCTGTCTATTATATTATATTATATTCTGTCAGCTATCTATTATATTATACTCTGTCAGCTATCTATTATATTATATTATATTCTGTCAGCCATCTATTATATTATACTCTGTCAGCTATCTATTATATTATATTCTGTCAGCTGTCTATTATATTATATTATATTCTGTCAGCTATCTATTATATTATATTCTGTCAGCTATCTATTATATTCTGTCAGCTATCTATTATATTCTGTCAGCTATCTATTATATTATACTCTGTCAGCTGTCATATTATATTATACTCTGTCAGCTATCTATTATATTATATTATATTCTGTCAGCTGTCTATTATATTATATTCTGTCAGCTGTCTATTATATTATATTCTGTCAGCTGTCTATTATATTATATTCTGTCAGCTGTCTATTATATTATATTATATTCTGTCAGCTGTCTATTATATTATATTCTGTCAGCTATCTATTATATTATACTCTGTCAGCTGTCATATTATATTATACTCTGTCAGCTGTCTATTATATTATATTATATTCTGTCAGCTGTCCATTATATTATATTATATTCTGTCAGCTGTCTATTATATTATATTCTGTCAGCTATCTATTATATTATACTCTGTCAGCTACCTATTATATTATATTCTGTCAGCTGTCTATTATATTATATTCTGTCAGCTGTCTATTATATTATATTCTGTCAGCTGTCTATAATATTATTTTATATTCTGTCAGATATCTATTATATTATATTTTATTCTGTCAGCTGTCTATTATTGTATATTATATTCTGTCAGCTGTCTATAATATTATATTCTGTAAACTATCTATAATATTGTATTCTGTCAGCTATCATATTATATTTTATTCTGTCAGCTGTCTATTATTGTATATTATATTCTGTCAGCTGTCTATAATATTATATTCTGTAAACTATCTATAATATTGTATTCTGTCAGCTATCTATTATATTATATTATATTCTGTCAGCTGTCTATCATATTATATTATACTCTGTCAGCTATCTATTATATTATATTATATTCTGTCAGCTGTCTATCATATTATATTATATTCTGTGAGCTATCATATTATATTATACTCTGTCAGCTGTCTATCATATTATATTTTATTCTGTCAGCTGTCTATTATATTATATTATATTCTGTCAGCTGTCTATCATATTATATTTTATTCTGTCAGCTGTCTATTATATTCTGTCAGCTGTCTATTATATTATATTCTGTCAGCTGTCTATCATATTATATTTTATTCTGTCAGCTGTCTATCATATTATATTTTATTCTGTCAGCTATCTATTATATTATATTATATTCTGTCAGCTGTCTATTATATTATATTATATTCTGTCAGCTGTCTATTATATTATATTCTGTCAGCTGTCTATTATATTCTGTCAGCTGTCTATCATATTATATTCTGTCAGCTATCTATTATATTCTGTCAGCTGTCTATGATATTATATTCTGTCAGCTGTCTATTATATTCTGTCAGCTATCTATCATATTATATTCTGTCAGCTATCTATTATATTATACTCTGTCAGCTATCTATTATATTCTGTCAGCTATCTATTATATTATATTCTGTCAGCTATCTATTATATTCTGTCAGCTATCTATTATATTATATTCTGTCAGCTGTCATTTTATATTATATGATATTGTGTCTGCTGTGGGATTTTGTAAGAAAGCAGTGAGTGAGTGTGTAAAGGGTGTAACCACATTTCTGTTGACTCAAGTCCCTAGGCGAGTCCCCCTTCTAGTTTCCAGTAATAATACATTTACAGTCCACAATTTGAAGGGGCTGAGAGAGACTTGACAGTGTGAAGATAAGATTAGTTTTTAAATAAATAAGGTGACGCTTCCTTTTAACACATGCTTTCAGACATCCTTGGCAGTGTTTCACTTCCTCATCTCTGTCAAGGTTTCCAGGTTACGCAAATCATTGATGTCTCGCTCCTTCTCTCTCGGTGTCTCTGTCTCTCTCTCCTTCTTTCTCTCTTTGTCTCTGTGTGTCTCTCTCTCTGTATCTCTCTCTTGCTGTCTCTCTCTCTTGCTGTGTCTCTCTCTCTCTGTCTCTCTCTCTGTCTGTGTGTGTGTGTGTGTGTGTGTTTAACCTGGTTTTAACTGTAATAAAGAGGAGCCTTGTCGTTCACTGTGGACCCTGTGTTTTACATTGTAATATTGTCTGAAATCAAACCAGTCATGATGAACTTCCTCATGTAATTACACTCTGATAACTGTAAATAAAACGTATTATCCTCTTACCCAGATAGAACATGTATGTTGCAGTGACGAAGGCCATGAAGTAGATCCCGGCAGCGAAGGACACCATGCCGATGATGATGAGGGTGACGTCACTCACCCATCTGGACATTACCATGACACCCAGGAAGCTCGTCAGGAAGACCAGGAACCCGGCGGCGTTACCGTAACCTACCTGTTGATGTGTTTTGGTTTAACCAGAGCCCTCTATAACAAGAGTTAATTGTCTCACAACTCTGCAATAGAGGGTTCTGGTTTGGAAATGTGTTTTAATGGATGTTTTAAAATTTTACCCTCTGGGACCAAATGCACTAGCCTGGATCTGTTGGCGCTATCTTTCCAACTCCTTCTTAAACATGTTTGGTATGACAGGGCCAGAAGTGGAATGATGGCACAACAGACCAGCACTTAGGCTACAAATCCACACACACACACACATATTTTAACCCCCCCCCCCCCCCCCCAAAAAAAATGTAATGCATTTCAACTCACCTGGGTGGCGTTCCAGTTCAGTGGCTCCTTCATCTCAAAGGTCACCAGTATCTCCATTCCTCCTCCCACCGCCACGTCAAATAGAATCCCACCCGCAAAAAGAAGCAGAATGTTCAGAATATTCTTGGAATATTGCGTGTCGATACCGTTGGTCTCGTTGCGCTCTTGTGCGCTTGGCGAGACAGTTGGCATTAGAAAGATAAACATTGTGTAGACGAGACACACAAAGTAGAGGAAGACACTCAGGCTCACTAACACTGTCCCCTGTTTAAAGTCCACACTGTACAACTGGAAGAGGTGCCCAGACACCAAACTACCGATGAGTCCAGCTATGCCATAGACCAGCTCCATTTGCATCATGTGGAGAGAGCGGTCCTCCTCGGTGGAGGTGAGCGACACCAGGGCCATGACCCCGGCCCAGTAGGAGCAGAACCCGCCGCTGAGTCCGTGGACCACCACCCCGCCGAACATAGCCTGTATCGGGAGATCCATCACTATGACCAGGAGCAGGACCACTCTGGAGACCAGGTAACCAACCAGAGGGATCACGATGGGGATCTTCCGGTACCCCAGGTCACCTACCTTGGATGGATGAACAAATGAATGAATTAACAAATGAATAAGTGAAAGCATTTCATCAGACGTATATAAAATACGTATAGTTGCTTCAGCAATTTAAGTAGGTTACAACAGTAGGGTATAAAGTAAAGACTGTCAAGGATTTCCAAACACAAAGTCTACACAGAAAATGTGTGGCTGTTTAAATCTCGGTGTTGAGGCAAAACGTGTTATATCTGAGTGTTGATTCTAGTGGGGTTAACACCAGTGTTATATCTGAGTGTTGATTCTAGTGTGGTTAACACCAGTGGTATATCTGAGTGTTGATTCTAGTGGGGTTAACACCAGTGGTATATCTGAGTGTTGGTTCTAGTGGGGTTAACACCAGTGTTATATCTGAGTGTTGATTCTAGTGGGGTTAACACCAGTGGTATATCTGAGTGTTGATTCTAGTGGGGTTAACACCAGTGGTATATCTGAGTGTTGATTCTAGTGGGGTTAACACCAGTGTTATATCTGGGTGTTGATTCTAGTTGGGTTAACACCAGTGTTATATCTGAGTGTTGATTCTAGTGGGGTTAACACCAGTGGTATATCTGAGTGTTGATTCTAGTGGGGTTAACACCAGTGGTATATCTGAGTGTTGATTCTAGTGGGGTTAACACCAGTGGTATATCTGAGTGTTGATTCTAGTGGGGTTAACACCAGTGTTATATCTGAGTGTTGATTCTAGCAGGGTTAACACCAGTGATATATCTGAGTGTTGATTCTAGTGGGGTTAACACCAGTGGTATATCTGAGTGTTGATTCTATTGGTGTTAACACCAGTGTTATATCTGAGTGTTGATTCTATTGGTGTTAACACCAGTGTTATATCTGAGTGTTGATTCTAGTGGGGTTAACACCAGTGGTATATCTGAGTGTTGATTCTAGTGGTGTTAACACCAGTGGTATATCTGAGTGTTGATTCTAGTGGGGTTAACACCAGTGGTATATCTGAGTGTTGATTCTAGTGGATTTAACACCAGTGGGATTGAAATTGAAACCACCTGCAGGGAATAAATTACTCGACTGTGTTGAGTTCATTTCCGTTAATTCTTTGGGTGAAAAAGATATGGGGGGGGTCTCATCATATTGTCCAGCATACTTTGTTTCAGGTTGCTTTATAGAATCGTTATTTTTATTTTTTAATCTATGTTTCTGCAGATTGATTCATTGATATTACACTACAAAAAGATAAATAACAAATGTTTCTAAATTAATCAAATCTGTAAGACTTACTTCACCCGTTGAGATAGTTGTTCCAGTTTAGATGGTTTAGGCGGTCTCATTTATCAATCTTCCCTACCTTGGCAGTCATTCTAACTGCAGTTGCACGTATTTAAAAGTTCCAATTGTGTGCCATCTTAACTCTGGCTGGATTCCAATAGGAAATATATAACTCTTTGCAAGCCATCATAATGTGACTTGCTGATACGGCCTGTAAACCAGGAGTTTCAGACCCCTGTGATAGTGCAAAACTAGGCTGTAGTTGTATGGTATTGAAATTGAGCGAACAGTGTTAAAATTCCAATCGAAAAATTACTGGCTTACCTTGGATAAGATAATGGCGGGTAGGATCGGAACGAATTTGGACAGCATATTATATATCATGTAAAAGTTGGACATAGCTTTCTGCCGGCTGTCCTCGGTGGGGGTTGGATTAAGCGCATCAGTCGCAATGGCGCATTGCTCTTTCACCACCATCTGCAAACCGGTGTCGAAAAACGCGCTCGCTATTTGGGCACATAGGACCACTGGCTCGATGCGTTTACGCAGTGTCCCCAATGGCAACATGATTAGTCCCGATAAAAATCAACAGGTGGTGAAACAACAAGACCCACCAGACTCGGTGTAACTATCTGACCCTGGCGCCAAACTTCACCAAGGACTGCCACCTGAGTCTGTTGAAATGTGCTAATCACGACCCTACCCATTCACCTCCTACAGTAGTTCCGTGTTTCAAACAGAGCCGCCGAGTAGGCTACGTACATGATGACAAAAGACTGGATGGGACTGGGACGATAGTTTAGGGAAATTAGCTCAGGGACAATATTTATTCTGCACGAGTAACATTTCCACATGAATGAATACAATCTCTTTGGTTCAATGGTTTTGTCTTTACAACTATTTCGATGTCAGTACACCAATGTAGATCTGTATTCAATTTGTGTCGCTGAAGAGTTACAGATTGCGCACAAGAAATGTAAAGGTAATTTTCGTTTGAGCCGATATGCAGCATTTACCGTGAATGCAGCCTCTGCAAGGGGTGGGGGGGACAGCGTGAAGAGTGTGTCCCCTGCGCCACCGTGGGAACATAGCCTATATCAGCTCTATAAAGGCAATGTTTTATCCAGTGGCGATTTTATCATGTAAATCTTGGTGGGGCAAGCTCCCCCATTTTTTTTAGATGCTTGCCAGCAAAGCCACTACATAACACTGAACAATATATTAGTTGCTCTATAACGGTCGGTGGCGGTTCTAGCCAGTATTGCTCCCTCTGCGAACCAATCAGCCCCCCCCCCCCCCCCGCCCCCCCCCCCCCTCAAAAAGGCACCAATCTGCACTACTAACTGTAATTTTTTATTCAGACATTAGGAACAGCACAAATAAATAATTCAAACATTTAAAACTATATAAATATATATACAAAAATAAGACCCATAAATATCAAAAAGTAACAAAGTCAAAGAGAAACAAATTGTAGTATATAAATACAAAACAAAAAAGAGAATTGAATTATTACTCTTACCCTATTGCTAAGAAAAAATACATAAATAAAACAAAATGACACAAATCCTATATCACACAAATAGAATAACACACTTATAAAGAAGATAATCTAATTATTGCACTTCAAACAAGAAACACACCAGACTAAATTACACAACTAATTGCATTACTAACTGCATTGGTACTGTACAAAGTTAGAGGTGCGCTATTTGATAGATTCCCCCACTGCCCTTACCTCGGGCTTCCAGTGGGGAGACGTAAGGAGAGCAGTGACCTCAGGTCTCCTCACTGGAAGCCAGAGGTAAGGAGAGCAGTGACCTCAGCTCTGGCTTCCAGTGAGGAGACCTGAGGTCACTGCTCTCCTTACCTCTGTCTTCCAGTGGGGAGACCTGAGGTCACTGCTCTCCTTACCTCTGTCTTCCAGTGGGGAGACCTGAGGTCACTGCTCTCCTTACTTCTGGCTTCCAGTGGGGAGACCTGAGGTCACTGCTCTCCTTACCTCTGGCTTCCGTTGGGGAGACCTGAGGTCACTGCTCTCCTTACATCTGGCTTCCAGTGGGGAGACCTGAGGTCACTGCTCTCTCTACCTCTGGCTTCCAGTGGGGAGACCTGAGGTCACTGCTCTCCTTACCTCTGGCTTCCATTGGGGAGACCTGAGGTCACTGCTCTCCTTACCTCTGGCTTCCGTTGGGGAGACCTGAGGTCACTGCTCTCCTTACCTCTGGCTTCCAGTGGGGAGACCTGAGGTCACTGCTCTCTCTACCTCTGGCTTCCAGTGGGGAGACCTGAGGTCACTGCTCTCCTTACCTCTGGCTTCCATTGGGGAGACCTGAGGTCACTGCTCTCCTTACCTCGGGCTTCCAGTGGGGAGACCTGAGGTCACTGCTCTCCTTACCTCTGGCTTCCGTTGGGGAGACCTGAGGTCACTGCTCTCCTTACCTCTGGCTTCCAGTGGGGAGACCTGAGGTCACTGCTCTCCTTACCTCTGGCTTCCAGTGGGGAGACCTGAGATCACTGCTCTCCTTACCTCTGGCTTCCGTTGGGGAGACCTGAGATCACTGCTCTCCTTACCTCTGGCTTCCGTTGGGGAGACCTGAGGTCACTGCTCTCCTTACCTCTGGCTTCCAGTGGGGAGACCTGAGGTCAACCTAACCCCCTCCCCCAATCTCGTACTTCTGAGTGTGAGATCTTCCCAGGCAGTAGCCTGCCTAGCTCACCAACTAGAATCAGGGCGCCCACTCCGACAAGGTTAATTGACCCACAGTCCCACACGGGGACATGATATCGTTGACATGACGTGCAAATGAGCGATAGAAAACCGATCGCGTAAATGTCACCATTCGAATGTATTTATGTTATTAATATTATTATTTTGTGCGGGTGCTCCGTGCCGTCCCCCGGCAAGATGCCACCCAGGGCGACTGCCCATGTCGCCTGCACCTAAATCCGCCACTGATAACGATGACAAACGGTGCCCACAAACTGTTAAGGCTTACATAAAGCTGTCACAACAGCAGAGTACCAACAGCTTACCACTGTTACACCTGGCTATCAGCAGAGCCTTGTCTGGAAGCATAGCTGATATGGCTGACTTGTTTATTAAACAAATATTGTTTCTACTGATAATTGAGATGTACGAACTATGGCATAAGGGGTCATGGCATCCCGACAGCATATGGAGACCTTCCATAAGGCTCTGTAGTAGCTCCTCATGTTCTTCAATGGTGACTCCCTGCAGGGAGACAGTGTTGTGGAGCTGGTCCGAGTCTGCTGGGTCTGTCATGGCCAGTTCCTACTATAACGACTCAGGGCGAGACCCAGATTCAGACACAGGAGGCAGATGGTTCGAGTCTTTGATATTTATTAAAATACAAGGGGCAGGAAAATAGGCAGGTTGAGTACAGGCAGAAGTTCTTTAACCAGGTCAGAATCTAAAAGTTACAGGGGGGCAGGCAGGCTCGAGGTCAGGGCAGACAGAATGATCGGGCAGGCTCGAGGTCAGGGCAGACAGAATGGTCGGGCATGCTCGAGGTCAGGGCAGGCTGAATGGTCAGGCAGGCTCGAGGTCAGGGCAGACAGAATGGTCGGGCAGGCTCGAGGTCAGGGCAGACAGAATGGTCAGGCAGGCTCGAGGTCAGGGCAGACAGAATGGTCGGGCAGGCTCGAGGTCAGGGCAGACAGAATGGTCGGGCATGCTCGAGGTCAGGGTAGGCTGAATGGTCAGGCAGGCTCGAGGTCAGGGTAGGCTGAATGGTCAGGGTAGGCTGAATGGTCAGGCAGGCTCGAGGTCAGGGTAGGCTGAATGGTCAGGCAGGCTCGAGGTCAGGGTAGGCAGAAAGGCTGACCTCTTCTTCATGACTGCTGCCGTGTAGTCTGGGTAAATGCGAATATTCTGGCCGTCGTAGGTGATGGCAGCCGCTCGTGATGCCTTACGGAGGACATCCTCTTACTCCTGGAAGTAGTGGAATTTGACTATGATGGGTCTGGGCAGCTCCCCATTCTTTCGTGCGGACTGTAAGCTTCTGTGTGCACTATCAAGGGTGGGGGTGTAATCGAGGCCTAGGATTTCCTGTAGCAGTTTAGCTATGAACAGGGTAGGCCGCAATCCGCCTACGGCCTCGAGTCCCTCTTTCACACCAAAAATGCAAAAACAGATACACACAACGTAAAGGTTTATCAATGAGTTTTTGGCGGGTTAATGTCAAAATTATTTATTACATTTTAAAAAAAGAAGACGATTGATGACAGGGGCTACAGGAGCTCATGTGCCCCCCCCCCACCTTGTGGTGGCTGTGGGGGTGTCCAGTATGCCAGTGGTGGCTGTGGGGGTGTCCAGTATGCCAGTGGTGGCTGTGGGGGTGTCGTGTCCAGTATGCCAGTGGTTTCTGTGGGGGTGTCCAGTATGCCAGTGGTGGCTGTGGGGGTGTCCAGTATGCCAGTGGTTGCTGTGGGGGTGTCCAGTATGCCAGTGGTTGCTGTGGGGGTGTCCAGTATGCCAGTGGTGGCTGTGGGGGTGTCCAGTATGCCAGTGGTTGCTGTGGGGGTGTCCAGTATGCCAGTGGTTGCTGTGGGGGTGTCCAGTATGCCAGTGGTTGCTGTGGGGGTGTCCAGTATGCCAGTGGTTGCTGTGGGGGTGTCCAGTATGCCAGTGGTTGCTGTGGGGGTGTCCAGTATGCCAGTGGTTGCTGTGGGGGTGTCCAGTACACCAGTGGTGTGTGTGTGTGTTTGTGAGGTGAATCAGTGTGTGTGAGGTGAATCAGTGTGTGTGTGTGAGGTGAATCAGTGTGTGTGTGTGTGAGGTGAATCAGTGTGTGTGTGTGTGAGGTGAATCAGTGTGTGTGTGTGAGGTGAATCAGTGTGTGTGTGAGGTGAATCAGTGTGTGTGTGAGGTGAACCAGTGTGTGTGTGAGGTGAACCAGTGTGTGTGTGAGGTGAACCAGTGTGTGTGTATGCCAGTGGTTGCTGTGGGGGTGTCCAGTACACCAGTGGTGTGTGTGTGCGTGTGTGTGAGGTGAATCAGTGTGAGTGCGTGTGTGTGAGAGAGGTGAATCAATGTGAGTGTTAACAGTGACAGTATTTTATTAGGTGATAAAAGACTGTAAAATGACTCCAACAGGGAAACTGATCTGCTGCATAATGAAGTAAATAATAATAGAGAATTAGTCACAAAATTACAGATTTTCTTTTTAATGACAAAATAATTATATAGGCGTCTAACTGTGAATACAAGTAGCCTACTATATAAACCAATAGAAGCAGAATATGAACATACAAGGGGCGAACATACAAACATAGGTAGGGTTTTACACATGAATATGATTGCTTCTTTATCACATCAGCTATTCCCCCTCCCACTAGGGTCTACTCCACTATAACCTATTCCCCCTCCCAGTAGGGTCTACTCCACTGTAACCTATTCCCCCTCCCAGTAGGGTCTACTCCACTATAACCTATTCCCTCTCCCACTAGGGTCTACTCCACTATAACCAATTCCCCCTCCCAGTAGGGTCTACTCGACTGTAACCTACAGAGCTTTAATCATGGAGCTCTCCACTTTGGATGGTGGTATATATGGTAAAAGAGTATAGCAAAGCCTTTTGCGGTTATAACTGTAAATAAAGCAATCTTAATCAACACTCAGATATACCACTGGTGTTAACCCCACTAGAATCAACACTCAGATATACCACTGGTGTTAACCCCACTAGAATCAACACTCAGATATACCACTGGTGTTAACCCCACTAGAATCAACACTCAGATATACCACTGGTGTTAACCCCACTAGAATCAACACTCAGATATACCACTGGTGTTAACCCCACTAGAATCAACACTCAGATATACCACTGGTGTTAACCCCACTAGAATCAACACTCAGATATACCACTGGTGTTAACCCCACTAGAATCAACACTCAGATATACCACTGGTGTTAACCCCACTAGAATCAACACTCAGATATACCACTGGTGTTAACCCCACTAGAATCAACACTCAGATATACCACTGGTGTTAACCCCACTAGAATCAACACTCAGATATACCACTGGTGTTAACCCCACTAGAATCAACACTCAGATATACCACTGGTGTTAACCCCACTAGAATCAACACTCAGATATACCACTGGTGTTAACCCCACTAGAATCAACACTCAGATATACCACTGGTGTTAACCCCACTAGAATCAACACTCAGATATACCACTGGTGTTAACCCCGCTAGAATCAACACTCAGATATACCACTGGTGTTAACCCCACTAGAATCAACACTCAGATATAACACTGGTGTTAACCCCACTAGAATCAACACTCAGATATACCACTGGTGTTAACCCCACTAGAATCAACACTCAGATATACCACTGGTGTTAACCCCACTAGAATCAACACTCAGATATAACACTGGTGTTAACCCCACTAGAATCAACACTCAGATATACCACTGGTGTTAACCCCACTAGAATCAACACTCAGATATACCACTGGTGTTAACCCCACTAGAATCAACACTCAGATATACCACTGGTGTTAACCCCACTAGAATCAACACTCAGATATACCACTGGTGTTAACCCCACTAGAATCAACACTCAGATATACCACTGGTGTTAACCCCGCTAGAATCAACACTCAGATATACCACTGGTGTTAACCCTGCTAGAATCAACACTCAGATATACCACTGGTGTTAACCCCACTAGAATCAACACTCAGATATACCACTGGTGTTAACCCCACTAGAATCAACACTCAGATATA
The DNA here is from genome assembly GCF_013265735.2 of Oncorhynchus mykiss. Classification (NCBI taxonomy): domain Eukaryota; kingdom Metazoa; phylum Chordata; class Actinopteri; order Salmoniformes; family Salmonidae; genus Oncorhynchus; species Oncorhynchus mykiss. The sequence goes on along the minus strand of NC_048569.1, from coordinate 290,553 downwards.
CCACTGGTGTTAACCCCACTAGAATCAACACTCAGATATACCACTGGTGTTAACCCCACTAGAATCAACACTCAGATATACCACTGGTGTTAACCCCGCTAGAATCAACACTCAGATATTGCATTCATAACCCTTTATACCAAGAATTTAACACTTGCAAATGTGCTCTACATGGCATTTACATTATTACTGTATAGTGTGTTATCGCTGTTCTGCTACTTCCTCATTTGTTCCCAGACCCTTAAATGGTTTTGTATTCATGGCAAACTGCATTATCCCACCAAATATAAACTATCAACACTAATTTATTAATTCAAGAAATTACTTCTTTCTTTTCAAGTTCCGGAGACAAAATTCAGCTTGATTTAATTATAGGATTTGTGTTGTTTTTGTATCATACGCCCAAGAAGCATTCTCATATTAAGAGACACCTGTACATGTTAAAGACATTTGGAAATAGCAGACACAATTTGGATTTCCAGTAATACATTTAGCCTTATGCTAATCAAATAGCATTGTGATGTGAAGCTAGAAAAGCAGACACTCCTGTTACTCCTCACCTTGACTTGCATATTTATCTGTTGTGGATTTACCACGCTGAGGACCATCACACACACACACACACATGGACACATAAACATACACAGCTTGTTTACATTACTGTACACACCATTTTAATACAGGCCTCAGGAAAACTATTTTCCTTTAGTGTATTTTCCACTGCGCAAATAAAAAAAAGTCTCTCATCATAAAAAACGTCTCCCATACACATCAAAGCTACCAGGCGATAAAACAAACCTCTACTTTTGTGAGTTAAAATGATTATTTCAGATAGAAAAACCTTGTCTAGCTGTTCATCATGTCAAACTATCAACACTGTCTTTCAGTAATATCAGCGCGATTATGTACTGCACAATGCCCCACTTTCTCGTTCACAGGTCAATCTCAGTTCAACTTCCCTGACAATCTTAGGAAGTTCAAGTCATGCACTTTCCCTCTCCCCTCCTCTCTCTCTCTCTCACCCTTCTCTCGCCCTCTTCCCTCTCTCACTCTCCCCCAAGGCAAACAGAATACTGTCTGTATGTCATCACAGCAACATTGTCACTCAGTTAACACTGTTGCCACACACATTAGAATCAGAGAAACACACTCTCCCATGTGTCGTCAGACTTAAGCAGAAACATCCAATCAAAGCTTCTTTATCCCATGAAACACAATAGTGATATCCCATGAAACACAATGGTGATATCCCATGAAACACAATGGTGATATCCCATGAAACACAATAGTGATATCCCATGAAACACAATAGTGATATCCCATGAAACACAATGGTGATATCCCATGAAACACAATGGTGATATCCCATGAAACACAATGGTGATATCCCATGAAACACAATAGTGATATCCCATGAAACACAATGGTGATATCCCATGAAACACAATAGTGATAGCCCATGAAATACTTTTCAATGTAAAAAAAAATAAGATTTTCTAGAACACAATAAGAAACACAAAAATAATATTATTGATTGTGGACACGTCCCAATTGACACCCTATTCCCTGTATAGTGCACTTCATTTGACCATGGCCTGAGCACAATCATTTGGAACGCGGCCCCTGTTCTTTGTCAGGGAGATGAACGGACTTGGAGCATGCCTAGAACGTTCTGTGGGCTCGGAGGGCCACGGTACATGGCCTACTTCCCTGAACAGTTCTCAGAACCTGGTTTGTGGGACGGTAGAGCTGGCAGGGCCCTCATTTAGGAGAACAACATCCACAGAGTAAAACAACATGTTCCTTTTGTTGTAGTAGTGTCTGTCGGTCAGTAACAGCATGGTTGTTATCCGGTCCGTTGTCTAATCATCTCTGGTTTCAGTGTTGTTCATTCAGTCCATTTAGAGAAGTTAATACTTCTATGTCTTGTTCTGAATTTGCTATGAAAGAACTGGACATACAGTAGAGCTTGACTTAAAACATAGAGCTGGACATAGAGCTGGACATAGAACTGGACATACAGTAGAGCTTGACTTAAAACAGAGCTGAACATAGAGCTGAACATAGAGCTGGACATACAGTAGAGCTTGACTTAAAACATAGAGCTGGACATACAGTAGAGCTTGACTTAAAACATAGAGCTGAACATAGAGCTGGATATACAGTAGAGCTTGACTTAAAACATAGAGCTGGACATAGAGCTGAACATAGAGCTGGATATACAGTAGAGCTTGACTTAAAACATAGAGCTGAACATAGAGCTGGACATAGAGCTGGACATACAGTAGAGCTTGACTTAAAACAGAGCTGAACATAGAGCTGAACATAGAGCTGGACATAGAGCTGGACATACAATAGAGCTTGACTTAAAACATAGAGCTGGACATAGAGCTGAACATAGAGCTGGACATAGAGCTGAACATAGAGCTGGACATAGAGCTGAACATAGAGCTGAACATAGAGCTGGACATATAGCTGAACATGGAGCTGAACATAGAGCTGAACATAGAGCTGGACATAGAGCTGGACATAGAGCTGGACATAGAGCTGGACATAGAGCTGGACATAGAGCTGGACATAGAGCTGAACAGAGCAATTGGATGTCTCCACGTTTAGAAAAATACTTAAATGTGTAATGAAAAATATGTATCCCTTTGATAGACATGACTTCTGGATAAAAAAAAAAGTGTTCTATTTTTATCATGCAAAATCTCTCTATTGACGTCAATAGATTGTGGTGCTTTGAAAGTGTGTAGTCCTTGATCCAATCTAGCAACTCCAATACATTGTTTTGTATCATAATGGTGTTATCTCCAAAAAGCATTAAAAATATATTTTTTTAAAACCCAACATAACTCTCACCATTCTTTCCCTTAGCTGGCAAGGTCTAGAGGCAAGGTCAAGAGGCAAGGTCAAGAGTTAAACAATTTGCAGAGATATTATTGCAATATTCCCCAGCACACCAGAAGCAAACATAAGAACATTTCTTCTAGAGAGATCAAATACACATCCATCCTATTTCATTATGTTAAACTTCAAAACTGCTTACATCAGAGAAGAGAGCAATTAAACAAGCAATGCCAATATAAATGATCAGAGGATAAAAAATAAAATAAAAAAATATCTGACATTCGAATACTATGACACACAGACAGTTTGGAAACCAGTAGAATGATTAATGCTTTGAACAGTGTTAGTCTAGAAATAAATCTCCCTCGACATGTATTGTGTCTCATCCATAGAATCAGAATGATGCCATAATGGGCGGCCATTTTGAGTGTCCCCATGGTCGTTCATTCTATTGTCGTGTTGTCGTATTGCCATATTGTCTTATTGTCGTATCGTCGTATTGTCGTAATGGGCGGCCATTTTGAGTGTCCCCATGGTAGTTCATTCTATTGTCGTATTGTCGTAATGGGCGGCCATTTTGAGTGTCCCCATGGTAGTTCATTCTATTGTCGTATTGTTGTAATGGGCGGCCATTTTGAGTGTCCCCATGGTAGATCATTCTATTGTCGTAATGGGCGGCCATTTTGAGTGTCCCCATGGTAGTTCATTCTATTGTCGTATTGTCCTATTGTCGTATTGTCGTAATGGGCGGCCATTTTGAGTGTCCCCATGGTAGTTCATTCTATTGTCGTATTGTCATATTGTCGTAATGGGCGGCCATTTTTAGTGTCCCCATGGTAGTTCATTCTATTGTCATATTGTTGTAATGGGCGGCCATTTTGAGTGTCCCCATGGTAGTTCATTCTATTGTCGTATTGTTGTAATGGGCGGCCATTTTGAGTGTCCCCACGGTGGTTCGTTCTATTGTCATATTGTTGTAATGGGCGGCCATTTTGAGTGTCCCCATGGTAGTTCATTCTATTGTTGTATTGTCGTATTGTCCAATTGTCGTATTGCCGTATTGTCGTAATGGGCGGCCATTTTGAGTGTCCCCATGGTAGTTCATTCTATTGTCGTATTGTCGTAATGGGCGTCCATTTTGAGTGTCCCCATGGGACATTTTGTATCACTGGCCTACATACAATACCCCATAATGTCAAAGTGGAATTCTGTTTGTAGAACATTTTTTAAATTAATTAAAAATTTAAAATTAAAATATGAAATGTCTTGAGTAAATATATATTCAACCCCTTTGTTATGGTAAGCCTGAATATGCTCAGGAGTTATAAATGTGCTTAATTAACAAATTGTGTAATAAGTTCAGTGTTCAATAATAGTGGTTAACATGATTTCTTAATAACTACCCCATCTCTGTACTCCACACATACAATTATCTGTAAGGACCCTTAACCAAGTAATGAATGTCAGGCACAGATTCAACCACAAAGACCAGGGAGGTGTTTCAATGCCTCACAAAGAAGGGCCCCGATTGGTAGATCTTAAAAAAATAAAAAAAAATAGCATTGTGAAGTTATTAATTAGACGTTGGATGGCGTATCACCAAGTCACTAAAAAGACAAAGGTGTCCTTTCTAACGCAGTTGTTGGAGATGAAGGAAACTGCTCAGAGATTTCAACATGAGGCCAATGGTGACTCTAAAGCAGTTATAGAGTTTAATGTCTGTGATTGGAGAACACTGAGGATGGATCAACAACATTGTAGTTACTCCACAATACTAATCTAAGTGACAGAGTGAAAAGAAGGAAGCCAGTACAGAATAAAAATATTTAAAAACATGCATCCTGTTTGCAACAAGGCACTTAATTAAAACTGCCAAAAATGTGGCAAAGAAATTAACTTTCTGTCCTGAATTCAAAGCGTTATGTTTGAGGCAAATCCAACACAACACATCACTGAGTACCACTTCACATGTTCAAGCATGGTGGTGGCTGCATCATGTCATGGGTATGCTTGTCATCGGCAAGGACTAAGGAGTTTTTTTGTACAAAAAAAACTGAAACGGCTGTAAGCACAGGCAAAATCCTAGAGGAAAACCTGATTCATTTTGCTTTCCAGCAGACACTGGGAGACACTGGGAGAGCAATGATCAACTATCAACTTGGCAGAGCTTGAAGAATTTAAAAAATAATAATGGCCAAAGAGACCTACCCAGAAAGAGTCACAGCAGTAATCACCGCCAAATTTACTTCCACAAAGTATTGACTCAGGGGACAATAATTATGTAAATTAGATATTTCTGTATTTTATTTCCCTTCTTGTTGTTGTAAATGTATTAAATATAAAAAAAAACCTGAAATATCTTATTTCCATAAGTATTCAGACCCTTTGCTATGAGACTCGAAATTGAGCTCTAATATTTCAGGATCACTTGGCGTATGACTCATCGTTGTCATCAGTCCTTTACACACCTTTTATCTGGAAAAGTCCAAACATTCCAAAATGACCTGCCCGAACACACTGTTGTTGTCGTCACGGTTACTTGTCCGTCACTTGGCAACCAGCCATATCCCATGGGTCTCTCCGTTTCACTGTTGGCAGGGCTTGCTGATGCTCCAGGTTGGTCCATCCAGTAGATCATGTGACAGGTCGTGTGATCAGAATACTTTAGTAAAATAAATACTTGTAGTTGTGTTGCTGCTATGTCCCTCCTCCTTCCATCCCTGATAGTCACAGACTACTACTCCTCTTCCTCTTTTTCTTCTCCGTCCTCGTTAGTGTAAAGCCCCGCCTCCCACCTCAGCGCCATGTTGCTTTTCCTGCGGGTGACGCGGGTGGCCTCCAACACCTGGTAACCCAGACAACAAACAACAAGTCAGTCAACAGGGAGTAGAGACAGGACTTCAGGGCACTAGGCAGTAACCTGGGGATAATTAATTAATTAATTTCCCTTAAATAAATAAATAAAGTTGATCTGAGTCTCTGGTATTACAGGATATTTTTTTGTAGTTTTTACACGTCTTTTGTAATGACCGCCATAGAAGCCTAAAAACTGTAGCAGGGCGATTCCATGCCTGAAAATATTTTGGGTACCTCAGATTCAGTGGCGGTCCGTGCCGTTTAAGATCAGAGAGGGTTATCTTTTTTCATGAGCATGGCCTTATTTCTATTACAGCATATTGGGAGGACTGTCATTCATATTCCATTCACCAACTTCAATGTAACATCAATAGGTTTAGGCTACTACACGATACTCACATTTTCCCTCATTTAAAAAAAAAATATATATATTTTATTTATTTCACCTTTATTTAAATAACCAGGTAGGCAAGTTGAGAACAATTTCTCATTTACAACTGCGACCTGGCCAAGATAAAGCAAAGCAGTTCGGCACAAACAACAACACAGTTACACATGGAATAAAACAAACAGTCAATAATACAGTAGAAACAAGTCTATATACAATGTGAGCAAATGAGGTGAGATAAGGGCAAAAAAAGAGGCCTTGGTGGCAAAGTAAATACAATATAGCAAGTAAAACACTGGAATGATAGATTTGCAGTGGAAGAATGTGCAAAGTAGAGATAGAAATATTGTGCAAAGGAGCAAAATAAATAAATAAATACAGTAGGGAAAGAGGTAGTTGTTTGGGCTAAATTATATATGGGCTATGTACAGGTGCAGTAATCTGTGAGCTGCTCTGACAGCTGGTGCTTAAAGCTAGTGAGGGAGACAAGTGTTTCCAGTTTCAGAGATTTTTGAAGTTCTTTCCAGTCATTGGCAGCAGAGAACTGGAAGGAGAGACGGCCAAAGGAAGAATTGGTTTTGGGGGTGACCAGAGAGATATACCTGCTGGAGCGTGTGCTACAGGTGGGAGATGCTATGGTGACCAGCGAGCTGAGATAAGGGGGGACTTTACCTAACAGGGTCTTGTAGATGACCTGGAGCCAGTGGGTATACCCATCATGAGGTTGCTACAACCTAGCCTATGAATGAAAGTTTACATCGTAGGTGCACACAGGTCGAGAGAAGTTTGAGTCATCATGGTGACAGACATTGACACATTTAATACCACCTTGCACACTCTTGCCTGCATCTAGCTGATCTGGGGTGTAATCATTAGTCCGTCCAACAGTTGCAATCAAGAGTTTCTATTGGACAAATTCAGGTATTTATATCCTGGTTTAGTTCCGTTAAAGAAAAGTTTTTAAACAGAATCCGCACAATGAATACACCCCTGATCACAGGCAAACACAGTTCACTTTCATAGCAGCCACATTAATTTTTTATTTTATTTAACTAGGCAAGTCAGTTAAGAACAAATTCTTATTTTCAATGACAGCCTAGGAACAGTGGGTTTACTGCCTTGTTCAGGGGCAGAACAACAGATTTGTACCTTGTCAGCTCAGGGATTGGAACTTACAACCTTCCCGTTATTGGCCCAACTCTTTAACCACTAGTCTACCCTGCCGCCCCCAGCTCATTGCAGATGCGAGAAGGAATAATATCTCACCTTTTCCCTTTGCTTATGGACTTCAGTGCACAACACATCAGCTGTCTGTGACCAGGCAAAAAAAACTTTCCAAACCAAACCATGTCATGACTGCTAACTGCTACGCACAGCCTACATCGTTGTCACGTCATAGTCAACATGGCTACTAAGACTAATGCATTAGTAAACCTGCTACAATCATGCAGTACAGTGTAGAGTCAGCAAGCAGTTTAGCAGTTACACCGGCAGGCCCGGTGGCAATAAAATAATAAAACCAAAACCTTAGCTCGACTTGGAAGAGTTCCAGTGTTGGATAGCCATACCAAGCTAGCTAACATAGCATCCCTCTCTGTTGGATAGCCATACCAAGCTAGCTAACATAGCATCCCTCTCTGTTGGATAGCCATACCCAAGCTAGCTAACATAGCATCCCTCTCTGTTGGATAGCCATACCCAAGCTAGCTAACATAGCATCCCTCTCTGTTGGATAGCCATACCCAAGCTAGCTAACATAGCATCCCTCTCTGTTGGATAGCCATACCCAAGCTAGCTAACATAGCATCCCTCTCTGTTGGATAGCCATACCCAAGCTAGCTAACATAGCATCCCTCTCTGTTGGATAGCCATACCCAAGCTAGCTAACATAGCATCCCTCTCTGTTTGAGCTAAGTGTTTGAGAAGGCTGAACTTGCTAGCTGCATTCAACCCTAGCTAAGTAAGTGAGAGTAAAAAATATATATACTACGAAATATAGCTAGCTCTCTCTCTCGTGCTTCTCCTTAATTTTGGAAGAAATCCATTTGCTCTGAACAGTTAGCTAGCTGTCCTCCGGCTACACCACGATGCTAACCCTAGAGAGTACTATTGAGGCTACTGTAGACCTTCATTGCAAAACTGTATACATTATTTTGTGACGTGAATATATTTAGTTTTATCAAAAATATTTAAAGTTACACTACTTCTGTTTTTCTGAAATTCACTGAGGAGGATTTTTATTTTTTATTTTTTATTTTTTACTTTATTTAACCAGGTAGGCCAGTTGAGAACACCTTTATTTAACCGGGTAGGCTAGTTGAGAACACCTTTATTTAACCAGGTAGGCTAGTTGAGAACACCTTTATTTAACCAGGTAGGCCAGTTGAGAACACCTTTATTTAACCAGGTAGGCTAGTTGAGAACACCTTTATTTAACCAGGTAGGCCAGTTGAGAACACCTTTATTTAACCAGGTAGGCTAGTTGAGAACACCTTTATTTAACCAGGTAGGCCAGTTGAGAACACCTTTATTTAACCAGGTAGGCTAGTTGAGAACACCTTTATTTAACCAGGTAGGCCAGTTGAGAACACCTTTATTTAACCAGGTAGGCTAGTTGAGAACACCTTTATTTAACCAGGTAGGCTAGTTGAGAACACCTTTATTTAACCAGGTAGGCTAGTTGAGAACACCTTTATTTAACCAGGTAGGCTAGTTGAGAACACCTTTATTTAACCAGGTAGGCTAGTTGAGAACACCTTTATTTAACCAGGTAGGCTAGTTGAGAACACCTTTATTTAACCAGGTAGGCTAGTTGAGAACACCTTTATTTAACCAGGTAGGCTAGTTGAGAACACCTTTATTTAACCAGGTAGGCTAGTTGAGAACACCTTTATTTAACCAGGTAGGCTAGTTGAGAACACCTTTATTTAACCAGGTAGGCTAGTTGAGAACACCTTTATTTAACCAGGTAGGCCAGTTGAGAACACCTTTATTTAACCAGGTAGGCCAGTTGAGAACACCTTTATTTAACCAGGTAGGCTAGTGGAGAACACCTTTATTTAACCAGGTAGGCTAGTTGAGAACACCTTTATTTAACCAGGTAGGCTAGTTGAGAACACCTTTATTTAACCAGGTAGGCTAGTTGAGAACACCTTTATTTAACCAGGTAGGCTAGTTGAGAACACCTTTATTTAACCAGGTAGGCTAGTTGAGAACACCTTTATTTAACCAGGTAGGCTAGTTGAGAACACCTTTATTTAACCAGGTAGGCTAGTTGAGAACACCTTTATTTAACCAGGTAGGCTAGTTGAGAACACCTTTATTTAACCAGGTAGGCTAGTTGAGAACACCTTTATTTAACCAGGTAGGCTAGTTGAGAACACCTTTATTTAACCAGGTAGGCCAGTTGAGAACACCTTTATTTAACCAGGTAGGCCAGTTGAGAACACCTTTATTTAACCAGGTAGGCTAGTGGAGAACACCTTTATTTAACCAGGTAGGCTAGTTGAGAACACCTTTATTTAACCAGGTAGGCTAGTTGAGAACACCTTTATTTAACCAGGTAGGCTAGTTGAGAACACCTTTATTTAACCAGGTAGGCTAGTTGAGAACACCTTTATTTAACCAGGTAGGCTAGTTGAGAACACCTTTATTTAACCAGGTAGGCCAGTTGAGAACACCTTTATTTAACCAGGTAGGCTAGTTGAGAACACCTTTATTTAACCAGGTAGGCTAGTTGAGAACACCTTTATTTAACCAGGTAGGCCAGTTGAGAACACCTTTATTTAACCAGGTAGGCTAGTTGAGAACACCTTTATTTAACCAGGTAGGCTAGTTGAGAACACCTTTATTTAACCGGGTAGGCCAGTAGAGAACACCTTTATTTAACCAGGTAGGCCAGTTGAGAACACCTTTATTTAACCAGGTAGGCCAGTTGAGAACACCTTTATTTAACCAGGTAGGCCAGTTGAGAACACCTTTATTTAACCAGGTAGGCTAGTTGAGAACACCTTTATTTAACCAGGTAGGCTAGTTGAGAACACCTTTATTTAACCAGGTAGGCCAGTTGAGAACACCTTTATTTAACCAGGTAGGCTAGTTGAGAACACCTTTATTTAACCAGGTAGGCTAGTTGAGAACACCTTTATTTAACCAGGTAGGCCAGTTGAGAACACCTTTATTTAACCAGGTAGGCTAGTTGAGAACACCTTTATTTAACCAGGTAGGCCAGTTGAGAACACCTTTATTTAACCAGGTAGGCCAGTTGAGAACACCTTTATTTAACCAGGTAGGCTAGTTGAGAACACCTTTATTTAACCAGGTAGGCTAGTTGAGAACACCTTTATTTAACCAGGTAGGCTAGTTGAGAACACCTTTATTTAACCAGGTAGGCTAGTTGAGAACACCTTTATTTAACCAGGTAGGCCAGTTGAGAACACCTTTATTTAACCAGGTAGGC